>NW_006263408.1:199574-225506 GCF_000469605.1 Apis dorsata
TCAATAGAAGATCATAAAAAATGCAATTAAAATTCATAATGATATTTAATTACAAAATTAAATAACTGAAAAATTGCAAAATGATAAAACATATAAAATTCATAAAACATAATTTTTTCTCAATCACATTATTTCTAGAAATAAGAATTTAAATCGTTACGAAAGGAATTAATTCCATTAAAGATGTCACTCTGACATATAAACACATCACATCAACACGGATTCGATGAGTTCGTAGACCGAAGGATCTACGACGCGGAGAAACAGGGACTAAGGCAAACGGCTCGCAGACTCTGCGGCAAACAATTCCAATTAACTCAGCGGAATTGGAATAGGGCTCTCGACCGTCTCCTAAATGCAAGGATGTCGAGGGCGACGTAACGCGTTCCTCGTCTTTCCTCACTCTTTCGCCTTTTCATCTCATTCCTCGTCTAGAAATTATCTGTCCATCCAGAAAGTTTGCGAAAACGCACTCGAATTAGAGATTACGTTTGACGATGCGAGAAAGAAAAATGAAAAAATTTGAGAAGAAATCTTTCAATTTTTTCATTTTTATTTATATTTCAATTGGGAAATTTATCGAAAGAAAAGAATTCAGAGATCGTGCTTTTGAAAACATATAATATGTTGTCAAAATCTCTTTTTATTTTTTTCATTATAGATTTATGTTTTTCTAAATCTTTCATGATTTTATTTCTTAAGAATAATGATCAAACTGGAACATATTTATATATTTCAATATATAATTTCATTTATATAATATATATTTCATTTATATAATTTTATATAAAGAAGTATGAAGTTTCCTATGGAGGGAATATCCTAATACAAGAATTTTTATTACAAAAATTTATTCCGTTTTTCAAAATAATGATATCCTTAACGAGAAAACAAATATAAGCAATAGAAATTTACTTAGATGAAATAAACATAAATACAGAGAAAATCTCTGTATAAATACAGAGATGAATAAATATAATGAATAATATAACAGAGATAGAGTCACCTCGTTTAACAAACTTTATTTATAACTGAATAAATAAACTTCAATTGACATTACCATTTTTTATATTTATTAGAATAAATTCTCCAAAAATTCTGAAAATATATTAACTTCCTATAATAAATAATATCTTATTTGAAATATATAAAAATTTTTCTTTTATGATTAATTTTAATACAAAACTATATAAGCATAAAAATAAGCAATGAACAAATATCCTTTATAAAAGAAACGGTTATATATGAAATTATGACCATTAAAATGCATAAATAACAAAAAAAAGTTTTGCAACAATCTTATATATTCACGTGGCTAACGTCAACATAATTCCTCGATCTTTGTCCATATCTTTCTATATGTTTCGGCTGGATGGATGAAAGGCGGAGTCGATATGGTTGTATCCGGAGAGGCATAATTCAATCAAGATCTAGAAAGGGGGATGTTTGTCAAGTATGCTTTCTTTGCACGTGCACCGGGTGAATGGCGACCCGTTGGACCATTATCCGCCGCATAATGCTCGTCATTGTCTCGTAATCGTTGACCAGGGATAGAGAAGTAAAGACAGAGAGAGAGAGTCATAAAGCACTCTCAGGGGTTGGGCCGTCGCCCTAGACAATGTGGTTCTTGAGCTGCTCAGATATTGAAGACGCCCGAAAGCGGTGTGTACCAATCCCGGTGTGTACCTAACGTCTAGCCCGCTACTCTACATTATTAAATCTCATCCGTGTGGACCAGGCACACAGGACGATGCCGTTCTTTCCACGGTTACCGTTGACATCTCGCGACGTGCGTCGAATTTTCAACGAGAACTGATCAGTCCAGCCGACGCATACAGCGGTTCGAATCTAAAACAAAATCTCATTTTTCTGAAATCACATATTTCAATTTTTACATAAAATTGAAAATCAATAATTATATAATAATAGTATAGTGTAATTAACGTAATATATTATATATAATGACTTTATTGTTAGAAAATTTTCATAATAATATTTTAAGTTCTTAAGAAAGAAGTTCTTGAAAAAAAATTTTTTTATTTAAATAGAACTTACATGAAAATAAAAATTTCTTATATAAAAAATTTATTCTATTACATTGTTCATCAATATTAAAAAAATTATTATATTAACAAATATTATTCAGTGAATAGTATTATAATAATATTTAATATGTATCTTTTATTTTATATATTAATAATATACATTGTTAAATATAATAATTTGAAAATTTTATTTGGAATTCTTATGAAATCTTTTCTAATAAACATTCAAAAATAATATTTTACATCTGATAACAATGAAAATTTTTTGGAACTTTTTTAACTAAATTTCAAAGTTATTCTATAAAAACATTTCTTTAAAAGTTGTTAAAAACCATTTTTTTTAGAAAAAATTTCACAAGAATAGAAATTATATTCTCTTAAACAAAAAATATAAAAAATAAAATATATAAATTTGAACAAAATTTTTTTAAAAACAAAAGAAAACTATTAAAAAAGAAAATTAATGGAAATTTATTATAATTATTCGTAGATATTTCATTAAAGTAGAAATTATATCTTCCTTCTATAGTCCATGTATAGCAAATGAATATTCCGTTCTATATTACTTAAAATGATATCTAAATATATCTAATTCAAATAAAATTTGTTCATGTTGTTCATGAATTGTTAAAAATATGTAACACGTTAATATAATATAATGACACAAAGCATAAAATGTTAAAATCTTTTTCATGTCTCAGATTTACTATAAATATACTATAAATATTTATTAAGATAAAATTTGTATTTATAATAACAGATTTATAAATAATAACAAATATTTTTTATTCTATATTATTTTAAAAAACGGATAAATTATTATTTGAATGCAATTTATTCATGCTCATATATCATGAAATACATAATTTTGGAACATTTTTACCAGGATCTAAAAATAACAAAATTATATAATATGTTATATCTTATATCTGAATTATTTTCAATTAGACATTTAAATATTAATAATATATTTTTAATTTTTTAAATATGTTATATGAGAAAAATAAGATTTTTTTCGTTAGATTAGTAATTCGAATCACTGTATAACGTGGCATCTTATCGCTTATCATTGCGAATATTAGTTAACAAGTTAGCGGCATAAAAGTTTTAAGGGTTTTATATCTTGCAGGACAGTGGTAGGAATCGCAGCGATAATCGATGATTACTTGGAAAATGGTGGATCACGTTAGAATAAACACTTCTCTCGAATGCAAGCACGTGAATATTATTTCTTTTTTTTTTTTATTACACAATTTCCCACCCTGTATTCGAATTAACAGTAATAATAAGCGAGAACATCTGCGTATATCATTCTTGATTGATTAGATGCTTATTCTTAAGATTAGATGTTATTCTATTTTATATTAATTTTTTTTTTGTTCACATAAAAGTTTGTGACTTATAATTAAAATATCTTTGTAGAAGTTAGTTTTTGAGATTAAAACAAAATCTATTGATATACAATTATCTTTCCAGGAAAGATAATTGTTTTCTTTCAAAAAATTAGTATAATAAGATTATTATTCGATTTTAAGAAGTCGAAGTACTTCCTGTAAAACTGTTATCAATATGGAAAATAATTCTAGAAAATAATTCTCGTGTAATCTTGAACAATTTTACATTTTAATGAAATTATTTCAAACAAATTTCATATTTTTCCTTAAATTATATTTTTTTATATTTTTACAGAATAGTATAGAATAACAGAATAGTTTTAAAGTTATACTTCATAAATTATTTCCATTATAAAGAATTCCTTATAATTTATATGATATAAAAAAATTAGATTTTATGAAATAGTTTTTAATTATAAAAATTACTTATTTATTCTAAGTTTCTGCAAAATATTATTTAAGAACTTTTTATAAATAAAATTTCTTTTCTTTACTGAAAAGAAAGAGTTTTAATTGATCACAATTTTTGAAGTGATGAACAAAACAAAACAAAGTTTTAAAACAATATTGTATTCTAATGTCCTACTTACATTTTCTTATTCTTGAGAATATGTTTATGATTAAGATATAAATAATTCACATTTTTCAAATGTTTGGAATTATTAAATGTAATATATAATTTAATAATTGCTTAAAACATAAATCAATCTTTATTTTTAAATGGGTCAAAACCATGTTGTCAATGATCGAAAATAATAAGACAGAAAACTGATTTTAAGTAACAATACGTAAACTAAGTAACAATAAGAAAAATCCAATTAGTCAGTAAGAATTACATATATGTATTTCATTTCTCATTTACGATGAGCATAATACTACCTGTTTCACGCAGAGCCACGTATAATTACAGACTAATTCCAGAGCGTCCGCAATCGTGGCAGGTGGCACATAATCGCGGCCTCGTAACCCTCGAATGAGTTAATCCGTGAGACGTCGCGCCGTTTCACGCGACAACGATGACGACGACGACGATGGCTGCAACCAGTGTCATCTCGTCGTTCTCCTCGTCGTTGTAGACGTCGACAATGTCTACGTGGTTGTCGTCGCCAACGCCGGTGAAATCGTCAAGCAAGAGAGGCGACATTTAAAAGTAGCTATATAGGATTGATCCGCTTACCGGGTTTAAAAGTCAAGTGCTAAAAGCGCAATTCATCCCATCTAACCGGCCAAGAGTGGGAGAGGAAATCGGCCGTAGAAGTTTCTAGGAAGACGATAGAGGAAAGATAGTTGGTTGCTCGGCACAGGTGTCTACGTCCGTCGTTCCGACCATTTTGTTCAACGATTCATTTTATTTCCAGACGCGAGAGAAGTATCGTTCGTTTCTCGTATGAAAGTCTCTACCTTCGTTTTTTCTCTTTTTAGGTCTCTTCTCTCACTCATTTTCACGCTTTTCCCCTCTTTCTCCCTCTTTGTCTCGCACGTATGTTCGTTTCGCTGGGCCTGTCTCGCGTTCTCGTTTCTGGTTCCTGAGTTTCTATTTTTCTGCCTCTTCCAAGATTGGAGGGTCGACGAAGCGGAAACAAGGGGTGACTGCGTCCTTTCTCTTCTGCACTGGAAGTTTTTCTTCTTTTTTCCCCTTCTTTCTGTTTGCACGACGCTCGAGTGGCACCGTTTACCAGCGCAGCTTTCGAGATATACGTGGTAAATAGGTATTATTGCGACGGTCGTCGGTATGATAAGCTATGAAATTTCGGAAGCCAGAATTGGCTCTTTGAGAAACCCTCGCGCACGTTGTTTGGATTGAGTTTTGTTTGTAGATAACGTTTGTCATATTTTGTGCTGTTTAAATGTGCATTACGTGACTATTTTTACGTGATTACTTTTCCCTCTTGTAATTTGAATAATGAATGATCGGTATGTTTAACGATAAAAGTCGTAAAACGTAAAAATGGATTTCAGAATTTTTATATAAAAACACATTTATTTTCATTAATTGTATGAATATTATATAATATTTTTTTTGTCTATGATATATTCAAATAAATGTTAGAATTGAATTACCGAATTATCGAAAAATAAAACAAGCCAAAAATAATCAATTTTCAAAATTTTTGCATTTCAATATAAATAATACATAATAAATAAAAAGAAAATATTGCAAAATTAAAATTTGTTTAATTGATTGTTTCAGTTACTATATAGAGAGAGAATTTATAGAATTTTATATTATTGATCATATTATTCAAATCAATGGTTCAATTTCGTTAATGGTCATTTAAATAAATATCACTATTTCTCTAATAATAACTTATTGATACATTGTCAAATATAATATGTTAGAATAATACAATTTGTATTAAATAATTCAAATAACAGAGAAAATTATTATATTTTTTTACAAATATACTTATTTATCACAATTATTTATTTAATTTCATGTTATAAAATAAAGAAATTATAATTCACATAAAATTTATCAACAAGTAAAGAATATTATTTTTCCGATAATAATTTATCTTATTTATCTTATATATTATATTTTTATATATTTTTAAATATTTGATATTATTGCATTGGATATATTAAAAATATATATTGATATATTATATAAAATTTTTTATAATAGTTATAGTATATTTCTTATAAATCTATATTAATTAATTCGTTTTACAATTTCGAGAAAAAGCGATTAAAGAAAATAGTGAACAATTTGTATTTCCTATCGCGATATCGAGGAATAATGTACACGATGTGGATAGGCTATCATTCCATTCGTAAACTCCTCCTCTAGTGACTTATCAGGTTCGAGATGTTATATACATTTATACGATCAACCATAATAAAAATCTTTCTACTATCATGAAATGGTCGTATATCGATTAATAAAGCAATTCTTAGATAAATTTACTAAAATTCTAATTAAAATCAATCAGACAAGTTTGATAGATGTTTCCGCGAATTGGGCGGCGCGATCTTGCACGAATAACGATAAACATTATTGATAAGAATATGTACATTATTTACAAAGATATTCTGCAAAATCTTTGTCAAAATGATCGATTGTATGATTGTACTATGAAATGATATGAAATTTGATGTTTGATTTAAAATTAATTAATTATTTTTATTATTAGATATAATAAATATATATGATATGCAAATTCTTTTTATAATTATTGTATTATAATAATGATTTTATAATAGATAATAATTTTTGTGATTATTGAAAAAATTACTGATGAATTTGATGAAGAAGAATGAAGACGAATATAAAAAAGAAGGAATTGTGATGAAAAATGAATTATTTATTTTGACATTTGTTATAAAAATATAAAAAGAAGAAAAATTGTATTTTGAAATCTTTTTAAATGTAATTGAATTGATTTAAATAAAAATTATCTATACATTTATATATTTTATATATATTTTATTTATTTTTATAATAATTTATTCATGTAAATTGATTTTGATTCATATAATTAAAAAAAAAAAGATTTTTTGTGAAGTGAATAAAAAATTTTTATGCATCGATAATGGAAAGGATAAAAAATTAACTATAGATTTTCTTATATTCTAGAAAAAAATATACATATATGTGTATATATGTGCTATAAATTTTGTTCTAATTCTGCTTATAAATAAAAATAGAACAAAAAATGTAAATTTTAATTGTATATATGTAAGTATAGAAGATTATAAAGATTATAAATTCTTATATTAGAAGAAAATCTTTAAATAATTAAATAATTAATTATTTTAAATATAGAAGAAATATTATTTATTCTATATTTAATATTAATAATCAGATTTTATGAACACAAAAAATATAATCTTGTATAAAATGTAACAAAATATATTCAGATTCTTGTTATATATTCATATATGAAAAAAAAGTTACAGAAAATACATTCACTATATATTTAAAAAAAAAAATTTGAATTATATTCATAAAGAATATACACGATTGTTATAAAATTTTCTGTGAACTAATTAATATGTTTTACAATTGTACTAAAATAAGTAAAACATATTTAAAAAAACTATGAAAAAATATTGTGTAAAAAAGACATATAAGATAGATATGCTCCATATCAATAATCAAATTTCTGATATTATTCTGATATTAAATTTCAATTTTTGATTTCAGTAATTCTTTTTTCTGATAATTTTGTACAAATTTTTAATTTTATGCCAATTAGAAAAATAGATATTCATTAATATAAAAATATTAAACATCTCTTAAACTTCTCAAATTTGAACGAATCAACCTCTCATGTGATTCTTAACTCACGAACAGATCTATATACATACCATCTAGTCGTACTTGATTAAGCTATTTACCAAGAGGTAAATCGTTCGTGCACAAATTTCAGTAGTTGTCAGATGTGATCGTGGCTTAAATCTCGAAACGGGCGCTTCGAGTCAAACGATGTCTATGCGTCTGCAGTGCTCTAGTAAGACAGAGAGCAAGAAATAGAAGGGGTTTGGAGGGAAGTAGGTTCCCAGGGATGAGGGTTGCCAGGGTGAATTACATCCACAGGGAGGGCACCGATGTTGTTAGAATGCTTGAGAGTAGGTCCCGTAATCAGCAGTACTCGCTGTCTCTCCAATTCGAGTCGAATTCACAGCCGAATCACGTCGTTATTTAACGAGATTATGTCGTTAACCGACAGGATACAGCCTCGGCCGATGTCGATCGCGATATGAAATTAAACTCGTACATTTTTTCCCTGATTAACGAGCGCTGGATGCGTAATTGCATTTACGCTTTCCATACTCCCTGTCTCGTCGAGTTGCTTCGTTGTTTGCCGGTTATTCGATCGATCAATTTTCGTTGATCGCCTTGAAAAATAAAATTTTGTCGAGTTGTAATCGTTCGATTGCGACGAATTGAATAGAAATTATAAATACGTTAATACGATTAAATATAATTAAATATTTTTTCAAATATTATTCAAAATATTATTTCAATTCGAAGAAAGTACTAAAAAAAAACTCGATGGAATCTAAGAATTCGAGAGTTGAATTTAAAATATATGAAATAAATATAAATAAAGTTGATGATTATTTACAGAGAAGTGAAATAGATTTAAAGTATGAATCATGAAAGCCAAAGATTAATTCCAATTAGTCAATTATTTGATTTTTAAAAAATTGAATATTAAAATTATATAAGTTTTTTTACAAGTTTTTTTCTTCAATATATTTATTATTGATTAATTATAATTAATTATACAATTTAAATTTTGAAAAGAATGATTTCTACATATATTAAAGTCATAAACTATATAATTATTATTAATCACATTTTATCTCTGTTAATCTTAATTGTGAAACAGATTATAATATTTCATCAATAATTCTGAAATCTCTTGATGGAACCGAACTTGCGAACAGTTATTGAGAGCCAAAAACCACTTGCTATTACTCTCTATTCTTTAATAAAGTCAAGTCAACAAATTCTCTATCCTTTTCAAAGATAATTCTATATACTTCGAGGTGTTTATTCAATCCTATCCTATCTTCGCATCGAAATAACATCTATCGATCTATCGTTTTCCTTGATTCAGCCATTAATGCGTCCACTCTCTTTTTCGTTTATCCTTTCATTCCCATTGATTTTCATGAACTATAGTGTCCGGAATAAGTCGATAATAAGAGGTATGTGAAACATATCCAAGATTCCAAAGGGTTTCTCTGCGATCGGGATCAGCCCTCTAATGAATTCATCGTCAACAGCATCTAATGTCTGCCTTCGAATGACTGAATTTCGTGCGTGCCTCTTACGACTTTAGGATCGGAATGCCATAATGGAGGTTGTCTCCGGAATATTGGAACATGACATCGATATCGGAGTACGAAGGGAGAAGGGTCTTTTCGAGGGTTTTCGAAACAAGACTAGCGTAAATTTTAAATATATAATAAAATCGATTCTTCAATGTGATAGGATGCAAGAAGAGGAATAAAGAAGGAAAATTAGATGCATCCTTCGAGGATGGAATACATAAGAATCACATGGAGGGAGGATTGACGGGGTGTAATTTACGTAATGGAATAGAAAGACGCGAGGTGAACGAGAAGAATGCAAAAACGCGATAGACGTTCCATTTAAATGGCTTCTTGTTTACCCTCGGTTTTAACCCCTGGCAGCCAACGTGGATTCGATTCTCGTTGCCTCGCGACTCGCCAGCCGATTTAAGCGCTGAATTTATCGCGACCACCCGGTCCGCGTAACGAGAGGGTGGAATGCATCGGGATGGCTTCTTGCGGCGTAGTAGGGTTGGATACGCGGAGTGGAGTTTAATGAGATAGTTATATAGATGTTGCATGTTCTTCGGTTGTTTGAAAATATGACTTTGGGTTCAAAAAGTAATTGTATTGATATGAATTTTCCATATATTGGATCTTTTTATGTTTAAATTAAAATCTAATCTAAATGTATTTTAAAATGAAGATTTTGATAATTGAAATGAAAAAAATTATTAGATGCATACAAAAGGCTGTTTTAGTTCTAAACGATGTTCATTTTTTTCTTTTTTTGTGTGTATGAGTATTAAAATATTTTATTTTTATTTTTATTTTAGATTCCAGATAGGAGGTAAATTTTTATTATTCCTATACACAGAAATATAAACTCATAAACGACAAACGTAACTTGTAATTTACAAAATTCTTAGAAATAAATTTTTGAAGAAATTAATTGTTACTAAAAAGATATAAAAGAAAGTATTTACAAAATGAATTCATAATATTACATATATGTTTTATACATTCTGAGTTAATCAATGAAAATTTAAAACAATATGTCTATATTCATGAAAGCATAGATATTTATTAACTTAATGAATTGAATATATATCATATCGATATATCAATTTCTTCATAACTGAATTGTTTGAAATAATTGTTTATTTATTTTATATTTGATTATCTTTTCCGAAGATGTTCAAAATGACATCTTGTCATCCATATGATTATTTTTTCAATACTTTTCATTTTTTGAATGTAAAATATTTATTATATTTCGAAATAGATAAAAACACAAAACTCGTAATAAATATCATAATTAAACGATAAAATAAAATATATTTTATATAAATTTTTGTTATTGTTATTATATAATTATATTTGTTTTGTTATTTTTAGATATTGAATTAATTTTTAAAATATTAAAAGAATATTCTAAATGTATATTGAATATAATGTTCAATATAAAAAAAAGAATTCTGAAGAACTCTGAAAGAAAAAAAAAATTAATCCTTTTGTACAGAATGAGCGTGTGACTTAGTGGCAAGCCCAAAGCACTGTGCGTGGAGTTTCTTCGCGAGTGGAGAATTCATGGGGTAATTCCGTGTTCGATACAGTGTGTGCGCTTAAGGCTGCGATGTTACTGGCGTCACATAAGCGTAATACCGGATAAGCTGCAATAATGCAGAGCTACTATGCATGCATACGAAAGTAGGATGGTTCCTGCTGCTCGGCAATTTCAATAGCCAATGTCATGAAGTATTATTATTGTAGCGAAACGGATACAATTCTATCCTTACTCTAATTGCTTCTTAATTGTTAATCGTGAAATTGTTAGTCTATAGTCTAGTGATTTTTAAAAACTAGAAAAGTTCATATTTATCCAAAATTTCTTTAAACGAACTAACATTATATATAGATGTTGTATAGATAATGTTTAGAAATATCAATATATATTCACAATATCTGTTTTTCTAAAAAAAAAAATATCTGTTTTTCTATTTTTTTCATTACAAAAATATAAATAATGAGATTATAAATCTTTGGCGATAGAGAATATATAAGATATGGATTCAGTTATAATAATTATGACAAAAATTTTAACAATAATAATAATTCTCAATTAAAAAAATCTCTCCCATATTAAGTAGCATATCAAGTAATTTTTTATTATGGATATCCATATTGAAATGTCATATTAATCATATTAATCATACTCGAATGCACAAACCGTACGATAATAAATACTTTTTCATTATACATACATATCATTAATGAAACAGATATTTTAAAGAAAAAATTATACAAAACTTTTTTTGTATATCATTAAATCTTATGTAATGTGAAAAAAATTTTTATTTACAAATCAGTCAAAAATATATACATTTTTCAGATGAAATAATATATTGATGAAATAATATATTTTTTGATATCCTAAAATTTTAATAATTAATTTATTGTGATAAAATTAATTCTTACTTTCTCACTATTTGCTTTTATATAATTTTTTATATAATTTTATATAATTTATATTTGTATGTAATTCTATTAATTAATGATTAATAGATTTACAATCTTTTTCCTTCTCTTATTTGATCTTAGAATGCATTTATGGAAAATATTCATATTTAATAAAAAGAAAAAATTCTTGAATCATGATAATAATTTTATATTATATAATATATTATATTATATAATCATCATATTAATAATTATATACATATATAATATGTATATCTTGATTTCATATACATATTTTCACAAATACATTAAGAGGATTTAATATTATCTTTTTCATCAAAATAATATAAATGACTAAAATAATAATTATTATATCATATAGTTCTCTTAAATGTAAGTATTCTTTAAAAAATTAAAAGTTTAAAAATATTTTTCACGAAGACAACATCTTTCTTTGCCAGGTTAATGAATCAAAGGAATATCTTGGAAAACGCTAAAACAATTTGCAGATAGCTCGATGTTCTCGATTCAGGCTCCGACTATTAACACGAAATTTGAACGATTGAAGAGACTGAATCCATCCTTTGTAATCTCCAAAAAAAAGAAAACAGAAGAAAGACACGAGTCGTGAACCGCCATAATTTAGCATAGTATTACGAAAATACTAAATTCCCGGTAACTTTATCTCCTTGCGAGCTTTCTTAAAGAATGTTTACGATAAAGAGGTTGAGCCTTTGTCTCCGCGTTTCCAACATTACTTCGAAATTACCGCGACGCCTCGACCAGATTCCTTCTTACCTTTGTCCCCTTTCCTCGAGGTGTATTTAAAACAATACCGAGTAATCGTCGGTGTTTCCGCCCTCTGAGCACGAAGGATAGACGAGGGAGAATTCTGAAGACGTTTTAAAGGGTATATCGTCCGAAATTAAATCGTAAAAACGAAGGGAAGAGGGATGACGGTTCCGGAGCTGGAGGTACCGCGACAAAACCGCGGCATAAAATGACGAGAACAATGAAAGAATAAAATCCCTCCGCGGGAGTAATTAGCGCGAGAAGCATTAAGGAGACACGGGGCAATTTCGACCGGCCATTTTTCATGGTAATCTCCGCCATTCGCGTCCACCGACCGACTCGAAACGCTGTCTTCTCATTTCGTCTCGTGGATCAATCGCGAGAGTCATCAAGGATAAGCGAGCTTTGCAAAGAATTAAGGGAAAAATAATAAAAATTATTTGAGATTTTTCTTAATCGTAATTGCGTCTGCGAAAGATGAACATTGTTCTAATTAAGATATTTTAAATTAAGAGAACATGATATGTTATATATATTGATAGTGATGAATTTCTCACTTAATTTAGTTAATTCATAAATAAATTAGATATTTTTGATTAGAATATAAATAAACATATGAAAAAATACATAATAATAATTATTTTACTTATGCTTTGTTCTTCCAATCCAGGAACTATGGTATATAATAATTTTATTTATTATAAAGTTTTATTATAAATAATTAAGAACAAACTCCATGTGCCAATGAAAATTTATGTTTGTCACTGAATACATGTGCGATTTCTAAGAGTTCTGTTAATTCGAAGTTATAAAGTTCAAGAGTTCAAATTAATATTCTAATAGTTCAATGTATTCTTTTAATACGGACTGTTCAATGATTCATATAATTCAAAAATTCAAAACATTCTTCTTCTTTCTCGAGTTTTATAAACGCTCATGTTCTCATCTTGTGAAATATTTTTAACATTATTTTGAAAGATTGCATGTCTCTGGTAGAACATATCAGTGCATATCATCTGAATCCGATAATTCCGATTTCCAATGCAAGGAAAAGATTCTAGAATAGGCTGAAAAACTATGCCACTTACAGACTGTTCCTAAAAAATTTTTACGAATATTTGTAATAAATTTTCTCGAATGATATTGATTATCAGATTGTTCAAATTGACATAGCTGAAAAATATTGTCTCAAATCCCAAAATCATATTCAAACTCCAGCCACACCAAAGTGTTACTAAAAAAATATATAATTCTAAGGATTCTCGAAATTCTTGTCTCAAAAACGCAACATCATTTTATACTCTCTGTTTAGTCTTAATGTTTTTCATTTATATCGAAAAGAAATTAATTTGAAAATAAATTAATTATCAAAATAAATAAAAGAAGAAAATAAGAAAAATACAAATATTAAATATAAATTAAATATAAATAGAAACAAGTTTTGGTTCTTATATAATTCCAAGTTATATATATATGCAATTAATACATATATATTCGATATTCGATATATTCGATATAAAACACGATGCAAAAATTACGTTAGTCTTTCTACAATATAATCTTAATAAAGCTATTAAATTTAATAAATGAATAACATTCATGAATATGAATATTTTTATTACATTATTTTAAAATTTTGATACATTCTTTTGATTTATAATTTTAGATTTTATTTCGACACAAATACAATTTCGATACCACACGAATTAATATATTATAATTAAGAAAATACTGTACGATTGAACTTTGAATATAGAATTTTGAACAGAAAACAAATATGTGTCAATTTCGATTGTTCTTGCACCATTATTACATTTATTCTTTTTAATATAGTATCATGTTTAATTGAATAAAATTGTAACACTTAAAAGAAATATATTTTCATATTGAATTATGTATTAACATAATATTCTTTACTTTAGATTTGTTTTCTTTCAAATTTATAAAACTATATTATATACAAAATTCGTATTAAATTGTTTTTCTGCCATTCTAAATTTTATTTTATTTTTTTTTAAATTAATTTTATTTTATTTTTCTTTAAATTAATTTTTGCCAATTTTGCACATATTATTAATACATAAATGATATTGTTTTATAGTTAATAATAATTTTGTATAATTTATCATAGGAATATATCATAATATAAAAATAATATGAATAATATTTTATATACTGATAATCAATTATTTATTCCACAACTTGAAATTTTTTATCTTACAAGCAAAAAATTATATTTTTGGAACTTGTCAATATAGCTTGTATGTATGTAAACAAAAGATATATTTTAAATTTTCATTATAGGCTTAAAAAAAATTAAAAATCACGACTTATTTTTTGTCTTTGTAATTTCAACTAATAGCAATTTAAAAAAAATTTTTTTTACACATTATTTAAGTAGTAAATTAATACTTTTAATATTTGAAAAAATTCAAATTGTGTGATGCATTTTAATATTTATAAAAAAGTTATTTCGTTTTAAAAGGTATATGAATACTTTTATCCTTCATTGTAAATATATATAATCTCGTTTCTATTTAGAATTTTGTGTTTCAATAACGGAATTACAATTTATATGGTTTTAATGATGTCAAAAGAATTACGACGAGTTTAATCTTTATAAAAATTATTTGATTCTAAGTCTCGAAAAAATTAAGATAATATTATTAATATTGCCCTTATAAAATTATTTTTACAATATATAACAACGTATTTTTTCTTAAAATTATAAAACATCTAAGAATTTAAATGACATGAATGAAATTAATAAAAGTTCAAAAGTATCGTATAAAAATCAATATTCGTAGAATATAATTGACCGATAAACCGATTCGAATAATCATTATAATTATAAAAAAAAGATCAAAGACTTTGCAAAAAATCGGTTAAAAAGTGCGTCAGATCGAATTGGAAACGACTCCCGACAAATTGAATTAAACGGGGGCCGTTTGTCGCGTTTTCACGGTGAATTTACCTTTCGATTCAATCGCATATTCGGTAGACCGGAATTAAAACAACACGTCACTCGTAATTCCTCGAGTTTTCAATTGAAATTTAACGAATATAGCACGCATAACCGCACTACGATCCTATGTGAATTTCATTCGCGAAAGGAAATTTCCAAAGGACTTCCGGTTCTCGTCAATTGTTCCTCTGGCTTGGACAAGGCTCCTCAAGAAGTACAGGCGCATAAATTTCGCCTGAACGGCATCAGACCGGGAACGATTTTCAGTATTATCCGCGCGAGCGAAAGGATAATCCGGATTTGCGCAATCGGCCCTCAGCTGCAACGGTTCGGCAACCGGATCTGCAAACCGGCTCGGATAATAACTAGCTGCTTATCGGACGTTTAAGACGATTTTGAAACGCTACTCGAAGCATCTCTAAAACGCCGACGCCAGAAATCGGAAATGATTTAGTGCGCGCAAAGAACGTGGATGGATTCGATCCGAGACGTTATTAAGATTACGCTTCTCTATATTTCTCTCCCTCTTTTTCTTAAAAAATGATAAATAATTATCGTTGATTTAATTATAATTTTATGTTAGTTTCTCATTTATTATAGTGAAGTTGAAATTGTCTTTTCTTAAACTATATTTATACATATATAGAGGAGATTGGAGAGAATTGATGTATAGGAAGATTTGATATATTTTTATATTTCTTATGTTAAAAATAAAAAAGAAGCGTACGCTTTAATATAAAGTATAAAGACAACATTAAGTTGTCAACAGTAAGATTATTTTAAGCAAATTTATTAATTTAAAACTATTTTAATAAAGAAAGTACATTTTCATGCTAAAAAAAGGAAATTTTTATTTTATTTATAAGATTTTTATCATTGTGTACTGATTTTTATGAAATATTAATTTTATATGGAAATACAGTATATATTAGAATTATTATTTTAAAATTTTACGTTTGAGGAAATATGAAACATATAATATTATATTATTATATACATATATATATTATGTTATATATGTATATTCTTATTATATACATATATTCTTTTAATTATATATATATATTTATGATTCTAAATTTACAATTAACAAATGAATGAAGGAATTTTTTAAAATATTAATATTGACACATTTTCTTTTCTAAGGTATTTTATTTCGAAAAATGTTTTAGAATAATTAATTTGAATAACTTAATTATTGTAATTATTAAAATTATAAAAAATTATAAAAACGAAAAAGTATTAATATAATACTTAATAATATAATTATAAGTTAATAATTATATTATTAATTTAATTATATAATTTAATTAAATAATATTAATACGAATGACAATAATAATTATTGACATATCATTATAATTTTCACATGATAATTGGCACAATCTTTAAATAAAAATTAAGAAGATAAAATTACTAAAAATTTTCAAAAATAAAGACAGAAAAAGTAGATATTGTTCCAAAAACAAAAATATTTCAATTGAAATATTTTATTGTTACAAATATATACTCGAAAGTAAGAAAATATTTGATAATTTAATATTTAATAATTTAATATTTTCATAAGAATCATTAATAAGAAAAGAAATTAATATATGAATAATTCATTTTTTCTTGTTATGAACTAAATTCTCGCTCTTTTTTTTATGAACTATGAATTGTGTTCATGACCAAATGTCATATTATTAATATATTATAATCATTATAACATATTATATCACATTATTAATATATTATATTAAAATATATTATTGCATTTTACTATTTATTAATACAAATGTATCATTAATAAGTATCATTTATTATAAATTTTTATAAATACAATTTAATTTTATCAATAAGTGATACATTTTTTTAAACTTACTGTATATAGCTATTATATACATATGTATATAGTTATTTGTATAATGATAATTATATAATTTATCTTTTGGCCTGCAAAATCTAGAAATATTTAGATAATATTTTGTTTCTCGCAAAAAAATTCGCTCTGTAATGTAATTTATTTTAAACATTTTTAATCTTTAAATCATTTTTACTATAGATGTTTATATGAATCTGTCAGGAGACAAACACGTTCACTTAACTAGGCTATGCATGTCATTATCATATAATTTTTTTTCCAATCAATAAAAATTCATGTAAAAGAATTTTTCTTTCTAAAAAAACTAATATTATAAATTTAGAAATAATTTTCAGAGTATATATACTAATGCTTAATGCATTAATTTTTGCTTATTTTTTATCATAGATACAATGCATTATTATATTATATAATTGAAGAAATACGATAATTCAGATAATTAGCTCTACAAGCTCAGCTAGATATAAATAAATAATATAAATGAAGTTTTATCGTATAAAAATTGTTTTTATCAATATAATTCTTTCATAAATACAATGAAAGTTATTCAAATCGTATAAAATCCTAAAGTTTTTTTATTATTATTATATTATTCACGCGTTTGTGAACAATGCAGTTACAATTTATCGTGGAAATTAACAGTCGTTAGCATGTGTAATTAACGCGACCATTCCGAATGCGGTTGAAAATCGTTGATGAAAATCCACGTGAAAGTATCGTTAAAAATTGAAGCGATGCCCGCGATGCAATTTCAAATGTAAATTACGATCAGCCAGTGGAAAACGCCGCTACGCACCGCTTCACTTGTCAGTTCGCATAATCGTTCCGTCGACCGCTAACTCCTTTCCTGAAAACCAGTTTTTTCGCTTTTGACTTTATCTCCTCTCTCTTTTTATCGGCAATCACTATGGAACTGACGTCCAAACAACGACAAAAATTATGAACTTTTTTTAACAGAAACTTTTTTTTAGATATTTTTAAAATTTGAAATTTGATTCTTCATAAAACAAAGTTTTCAAAATTTTTATTCTATCGAAAAATATTTTTAGAATATTTTTAACAGAGTAAGAAATTTTTAAAATATAAATATTGAAAAATTTATTTTCATAGAATCTTTCTCATAGAATTTAAAATTTTTTATTTCTTATTTTTTATTTTTTATTTGAAATTTGAATATTAAATAATTTTTCTGAAATTTTTCTAATGGGGCAAAAAATTTTCGAAATTTGAATATTAAAAATTTTTTTTGATGAAAAAAGATAGAAATTCAACTATTTAACTGGAAACTGTAATAATTTTCAATTGACAATTCATTAATTCCATTAATTCTAGAAATAGAATAACATTTTCAACTTACATTTATATAATTTTATATTATTAATTTTATATTTTTATATTATTAATTTATTTACCCCCTTTTAATCTATATCTCAATTATCTTGTATTAATTTTTAGCATTAAATAATTTATTTAAAACTTTATATTCAACCAAATATATTATTATTTATATTCATTTGTAATTTCGAGAATTAATCTCTAATGAATAAATTCGAAAAACAAGAAGCTGATATTACAAAGTGAATCTTAAATAAACCACGCGATGACCCATGATAAGTTTCAAGATCTCTGTTACGATATTTAACAAAGCTTCGAAGTCTCGAGAGTAACGGGTATATACATCGCAAACTGCATCTTAAGTCCTTCAATAATATCCGGTACAGAGGACAGAATTAATTCACTTTAGAAATTACGATCGACGGTAAGATTAGAACGGACTTAGAACTCTGTCGAAGAACTTGGACTCGTTAAACTTACTCTTCTCCGCCAGTATCAATATTTGCAAGTGAAACTAGGTAAACGTTCGAAATCTTTGCAGAGTTGAGGGAGGAAGGTGAACCGTCGCACGTTAAAACTTCGTTAAGCTCCATTAAAGTATACGGTGAGTTAACCCTCGTATCCACGCCCCTTCAGTCACATACCAAGACCGGAACTTTAAAGTCCCGATAGAATTAATTATAATTATCGTGCTACGAGAGTTTGACGCGCTTCCTATTTCGCACCTGCGTCCTCCGCTCTTCTATAGTATGATCCAATGGAAATTAAGCCGAAAATACATCATGCCGCATGCACAAAATTGAAATTCTATAACTCTAGACTTTTGAGAATTATAATAATATGAATATAACAATGATATTTTATATTTTTCGAAATTCAATTATACATATATTATTTTATTTCCATTTTTTTATTAAAATATATTTATATTACATATCTGTAACTTATTGCTCGCGAGATTTACGATCTGCTTATTCAAAGAAGTTCATTTTTTATACAAAAATTTCTTTTACTATTATTATCGCTAGCTCCCTATTATCGCTAGAAAAATGATATTAAGAAGACTAATATTATCTACTATATATTATATATATAATTTTTTTAGAATAGTTTACTTTTAATTGTATATTTTTTATACATTTCACTTTGCTGGAGCGCACATGGATCTCAAGAATGACATCTAATCACAGTTGATTCAATGACATCCAACATTCCAATGACATTCTATGTTCGAGAAATTTATAATAAACATATGCTGATTATCACCGTATCTTTATGCGACACTGATTACTAGTGAGGAATTTTATTTGAAGTCAAGTATCGCAAGTCATGCTAGTGCGATCTTATTGGTTATTATCGTATCCCATTGGTAAACCGTTATTTCCCAATTAGATTGTGGAAGAGATTTCTAAGAACGTGAATTTTCACCAAAAAATAAAACAAGAGAGATTTAATTAATTTCATTGTAAATGCGTCGTATTTTGATACGATATAGTTTTCTTAGTAACTATCCATCATGTTGTGATACGTTGAACATTGTGAGAGACCCAAATGTCGTTATAGACACGCGTAACACATTTATAATACAGTTCACTTATTGTTAAGAAAATATATCACAAGTTGCAAACATTTATGTACATACACATGTCGGATTTGCATCCATTATCATCGCAAGCGCGTACGAATAGTATCAAATAACAGATTCATTAATATAAACAAGTTCAAATATTTTAATGTTGATCGCTACAATTTTCGTACTTTAATGATAAATAAAATTAAAAAAACTTAATTTTAAAAAAAAGTTAACTTTTTAGGTAGAGTTAAATTATTATCCAAATTTCTCTGAAGAAATTAAGAATTAGATATTTCAAAGAGAGTTTCAAAGAAACATTTCTTTTAACATTCCTTGTCAATTATATTTATTAAAGCTCATGAAAAGGGGAAATAATTTTGCTATCGTAAAATGGAAAGGGAATATCCTTATGGAAAATCTCCGCGATATGTTCTCTTTCTGCGATGTTTATCATTCTTGATCTAAGCATTTTCTAAAAACATCGTTATTAATTAATTATTATTTGTTTTTCAAATTAGAACAAGAAAGAACAAACTAGAAAAAGAATATATATTATATTATTTACATGATATATTATATTGTTTTTTTCACTACTATAATAAGCAATGAATAGTTCTTCTATTCTATAAGTTTTATAAAATGTAATATACGTTTTTTCTGTAGATATCGATTCAATAAATTACATCAGATTCGATATCGAAAATAATCAAATGTCACATCTATATTTGTCTTTCATCAATTAATTAATACTTCAATGAACATGAGTATGAGGATGGATCGCGCATCATATTTGCGACATCAAAGCCGACTGGAAATTATAGTCGACTTTAATTTCAATTAAGCAAAAATATCCTAAATCTCGCTTCTACTGAACTTTTATGTTATTTACTTCAACTTATTAACATCAATTCACAAACATATTTTACAGCAAAAAATATTTATAGGCATGAGATAATAACAACTTTAAATTATTTACTTTAGTTTTATAGTTATTAATTACTTTTTTTTTAATTTATATAGAAAAAATCTAAATTATACTTATCTGGATTTCTCATAACATAAGATCGTATTACGCCGATTAAAAGTCGTTGGTTTATATGTTATACCTAATTTATATGTAATTTTTATCATTACTAAAACATTATTACAACAAATATTTATAAATTCTATATTGATAAAATTTTTTTATGTAATTATGGAAAGAGATAAAAAATTATTCATTTATTGCAAATGAAAATTTATCGAATAAAGTTAAAAAACATTACTTTAAACATAGATGTATACATTTAGATGAAAAAAAAAAAAAGAATTTCCCAGTGACCTACTTAATCTCACAAAGTTGACAACAAAAAAGTTGCCATTCCGGAAACATTTACGAATATGCAACATGTACTTTAGACACTTTTCCAGACAAAATTGCGTGTTCACTCAGAAAGCGAGGATGACGATACAAAGTTGCAATGCGTATACCCGCATATATATTTTCTCCTATCGCGTATATTCGAGACATGCTTTCGCAAAAATATAAAAAGAGATTGCATGGTGATTGCATTTGATTTATGTAAATACTTTTGGCCCGCGGATAAACGAGTTCTTGTCGAGGCGTGTTCTGAAAGAGGCCTGGGTGAGTGGAAACCTCGGACGGTGAGGGAAAGACGGATAGGCAAAAGAAACGGAGGGCCAAGGGAGTTGGTAAAGGCTTAGGAAAGAGGAACGCCCGACGGGCATTCGAGGAGTAAATATTTTTCGACGTCGTCACTCGCGAGGGATTCGCGAGAGTTTATCGCATTTCGCGCCCAGCTGCTTCAACTGCCGTGAATCAGCCAAGAAGGTTGCTGTTCAGACGAGCTGTCACATGGAATAAGGGAAGAGAGAGAGAGATAGATAGATAGATATATAGATAGATAGATAGATAGATAGATAGATAGATAGATAGATAGAGAGAGAGAGAGAGAGAGAGAGAGAGAGAGAGAGAGAGAAGGAAAAAGAGAGAAAGGAAGAGTTGAAACTTGAGAAATCGGAAGGAAATGTAAGCTTTGGTACGAACACGCTTATCCGGACATATTTTATCAACAGAATTCAATCAATTTGCGAATCAATGAATTATATGCTTTAATTTAAAAAATAATTCTACATATATCAAGAAATTTATACGATTCAAGTTTCGATGTTTTTTGAGCTGATTTTGATCTCATTTTAAGAATCGACATTTTTTTTTTGAAAAAAAATGAGGATTTAATTTTATTATGTGGATATATGTTTAATCTGTTTTAAAAAAAAAATAATTCTTTTTATAAATTAAATAGCTTCAATAATTGATTTATAAATATAATAAATATTATAATATTAAAAATATTAAAAATATTAAAAATAATAAATATATAAATTTATAAATATAATAATAAATATAATAATAAATAATAAAATAAATCTTAATAAAGTATTTTTATTTTTATCGGAATTTTGCTTTGCAAACTGCTTATTATTATGGATATTTTTACAATCAAAATTATCAGACATAATTTTAAACTATTTAGAAAAACCAATATGAATAATTGTTTTATTTTATCTCTCTATTCATTTTATAGTGAGACAAAATTTTTGATATATAATAGATTTGCTTTATAATTTATTAATTTCAATTAGACAATTTCAATCAACTTAAGATCTTGAATATAAATAATTATTGTAATGATGTCACAGCTGTCTTATTTTTCAGATCTTAATTTCTATGATTTCTTTTTATTTATTTTATTTTAAAAATTAAAAATTGTTGTTTTTAAAAATATTGTTGATTAAAAATATTAAAAAAATGTCAATGTTGTAAATATTAAATAAATATTATAATACAAATATGAATACAAATTTCTATGAATACAAATTTCTAATATTATTTTAAAAAGAAAAATATTTCAATTAATATATCACTTTCTAGAGGAAGGAAAGAAATCATTTAATTTTTCTCAAATGTCAAAAAAAGGTTTATTAAATATATATAGGATATAATTCACAATCTCATTATTTTCAGACCACATTTTTGACATTGAAAAATCACATTTGTTAGTGGAAAACAATCAGTGATTGATAATGACAAATTTTACTGTCAGTCTTATATAATGATAAATTTCTTTCCGGCAATTCCCTATTTTAATCTACCGTTTACAGGTACTTGGCAATTTGAAACGTTATACGTATTATGCCATTTTTGGTATTAAGCCACTGTTCGATCCGTGATATTTCATTAAAATGATGACAAAATATAGTTGTCGATGAAATATCGGTCGTTATATCCGTAATTATTTTCAGCATCAAAATTAATACAGTGTGGAGTAATGCAGGAACAATCATCAAGAATCGCAATTCATCAGTTTTTGAAAAGATTTAATAAAATTCATTTATATTTCTCTGTCATAAAATTTTACTTAAAATATACAATTTGAAAGTGAATATATAATTCTATTCATAATCTCAGATCTATTATATACGAATCATAAAGTACGAAATATTGCGTCATAAAATTATAATATGATTAAATATCGATAGATTACATATATGTTATAAATTTTTACTTATTATTAAATTTATTTCTTTCTCTTTTCAACAAAAGAACCTAACGTAATAAAAATTAACGTAATAAAACGCCACTTATTGTTTAAAATAAACATTATTAGATAATATGCTATTTCTTTATTTTATCATTGTACGTGAAATAAAGTAAAAACTGATTTTTGATTAACACAATGATTATCATTATAAATTCGATGAAAAACTATTCTAATTTTAGCAAAAAGCAAGTTATTTGTGAAAAGATCAGTTTATATTAGTTTATTTTTTTCTAGGTAAATCTTGATTGGCTCCAGTTATGAGCATTATTTATTAATTTATTTCACAATTTTCTCAATAAAAATTTATAATAAAATGTATTATAATTAATTAATTAAAGTTAAGATCAAAAAAATGAAAAACTTAACAAGCTTTTTCATTAAAATATATTTAATTCTTTTAAAAGGATTTTCAATATTCTTAATATATAGTTTTAATATAACAAAAATTATGATAGTATTTGATAATTTTGATAGTTTCTTTATAATAATTTGGACAATTTTCATATAACATCAATATTCCATAACATTTGTTTTTTTTTTTACATTTTAGCATTTCTTTGAATTACTTTTATTTTTCATTAATACAGTTTTCATTATTAAGTGTGTTATAAAGTTGACTATATAATCATTTTAATTATAAATATTGAAATAATTTAATAATCTAATTTCAAAATTATTCTCTTATAATAATTAAAAAATACAACTTATTATTAAGGTTTTCTCCGGTGATTTATAATTATGATTATTATAAAAAATGATATAATATGATATTAAACAAATTATTATTTATTATCAAAAATTAAATATATTTTGTAATAAACTTCATTTTATTATTATATTATATTTTATTTTATATGAGAAATAACTTCCATAATTTTTCTTTGAATAGATTTGTTCAATCATTCATAAAATTATTTATCAATAAGAAAAATTCGATATTATAAAATTATAAAGACATTAAAAAAATATTTTTTTATAACAGAAATGAAAATTTCTAAAGTTATATTAATTAAAAGATAAAAACAATTATAAGTAACATATTATATAATATCATGTTTTATTTTATTTGTTTAATTGATCATTAATAGATTATAATATTCACGTATTATAAACTCTTCAAATTTTTTGTTTCATATGTCAACACAAGAAGTAAAAGTAATATAAAATAAAAAATACCATTTATTATTTTAAATTATTAGATAATAATTATTATAAAAATTATTAGATAATACATCATCTATTCATTATCTATTACACAATCAATCTAGTTATACAAGCAAAATAAAACAATATTACAAATATTTGATCGATGTAAATGTGATATAAAATGCATTGTAAGATTAAAGTATACATGAACGAACGTAACATCATTTAATAGCATTTTGATAGAATTTTTATTTATTTTTATCGTAAATCATTGGAAAAGTATTAAAATCCAGATTTTTCCAAATTAAAAATTAAAAAAACATTATATGTGAAAATATCAATTTGTCAGAAAATAATAAATATAAAAATATTATATATTTTGTACATTGTTTTTACATTGTTTTAAACAATGAAAACGATATTAATATTTAATTATAAATATATAAAATTTCGATAATACAATTTGTAAATTAATCTGTTTTCAATTACTTATTCTGTTTTTCTATTACTTTTATTTTTTATTATTGCATCAATTTAAAATAAATTGAGAAATAAATTAATCTATACATGCCAATCATTCTTTCAAAAAATTTGTAATTGTAGCTAGATTATAATTATATTTAATTTTGTTTTATAAAATTATTTCATCCTACAGTATATAACTACAGTGTTTTATATTATTTATAATTTTTTTAGAAAGATTATTAATTTTAAAAATTAATTAACAATAAACAAAAAATTGAATCAGTAAACTTAAGTTTAATTCTAAATAAAAGGAAACTTATGTTAATTTATATTTATACTATTATTTACATTTATTAATATTAATTATTAATTATAAATAATGTATTTGCTTAAATTAAAATATAATTATAGATAATATATTTACTTATGTATAAAATTATTACATTTTAATTATTATATATTAAATATTATAAATTTTAAATGCAAAAATTTATTAATTGATGTTAATATATTTTAATTATTAATATATTCAAAGTTTAA
>NW_006263408.1:225993-227206 GCF_000469605.1 Apis dorsata
AGTCTAATAGAACAATTCTTCTTATAGAAAAAAATTTTTTGTAGTTTGATTTTTTCAAATAAACGTATTTCAAATAAGTAATAATTTAACAAAAAAATATAATAAAATTTTTATTATAAAATATAATAAATAATATTATAATTATATAATATGTAATGTTAATAAATTTGTCATATAACGAAAATATTAACACCATGCATAATTATAATTAAATTTGAAGTATTGATTCTAAAAGCCAAATAAATGAGGACAGTAAAACGAAAACAGAACAATCCCATTTTATTTCCGTCTTGTTTCGTAAAATTTCAATTCCTTGTAACTTGTAACTTAATAAATAAATCTCTAACATTTTTATATAGCAACTTTTGTTTTGATTAGATCTTTTAAAATCAACTCTTTAAAAGTATCCTATAAATATAATTTGTACACATATAGCTTTATAGGTTTATTTAAACTATATAATAAAATTATTGATATCTTGCATTATGTAGTTTGATATATATTTTGAATAATATTTCTTATAATTAATATATTTTTTCATATTAATTGAATATCTGAATTTGTATTAACTATATAAAAAATCTATCTAATCTATATAATATAAATATATAATCTGATTATAATTATGATATATTTCAGGATATATAAAAATTAAATAATGAAATGATATTACAATAAAATAAGTATCTATGTATACAAATAATTTTTCTTTATGATTTACCCATTATATTAACATATATAAAATGATTTATTTAATTTAAGATAAGATAATTGAAGCGATACCAACGAAAAATATTTACAAGTTATAACAATTGGTAAGAGATCATCTAAAATAAATTGAATTTGTTGCATCAATTGTAATAAAGTGATTGCATAAATAATTGCATATTTTTTACTAATTGTGAAAATTAAAAAAATTTCATAACTTTATTTCATCATTTGTATTTTTTATTCAAATTGAAATGAAATCATAATAAATTTTAATAAATCATAAAATTAAAATACCTAACAAAAATATTTATATAATAAATTTATATTGCAAATGAATAGAAGATACGAAAAATTATATATGAGAAAAATTATTGTCTTTATTATTATCTTAGAAATAAATTAATTTTATATACTTATTTGTATTTATATTTTTTCTATTTATATATTTATATTATATATAATAAGATATATATAATTAATTAATTATTAATATTTATTAATA
>NW_006263408.1:227349-229385 GCF_000469605.1 Apis dorsata
TATTATAATATTATAATTATATATATATTAAATATTTATTACATACCATAATTAAAAATGCATTGCAAAAATTCATGATATTTATAATTTTTTAATTCAAATTTCAAAGAGATACCTATCAAATATATTAAAAGATATATCACTGAAACATTATCAAATAATATAAATATGTATATAAATCAGCATTCCGACGTCGTATTAAGATTGGTACTTAATGCAAGGACAAGACGAAACGGTATTGCCGATTAGAGCATATACAACAATATAAACTGTTGTCGCATGCACATGCAAGTATATCTGTCTGTGTATATTTAACATAATGCAAGGAACAGACGCTGCTTTGATGTCAAGTATGAATTCCGAAGCTAGGATGCGTGCAAATATCCTCGAAGGACCGCGGCTGCTTCCGGCATTGGGCTTCGACGGCGTATACCGTGGCGAATTCCTGCGGGTACGTCGCGACGCCGGCGTTTCAACGTCGTGGGAACCTTGGAATTGCGACGAACGGGTATCCCGTATGTGAACTAATGCCTTTCAGGTCTATCCTAGAATGGCGTGGTTTCTCTTGTAAAGGCCTTGAGGCGAAAGTTAATGGAACATTCTGTTTCTCCAGCTATCCGAAGGAATCTTCTATCTTTATTAACGTATTTAGACAATTAGCTTCAATATACAGATAATCCATGATACAAGATAATCCATGATGTCAGATTGATTTTATTTAGTTCAGAATATAATAAAAATGAAAATTGCATTGGGAATATTATTTTTAACAATAATGCATTTTGAAAATCAATTGAATAGACATATACTTTTTTCTAATTTTCAACTCGATAAGATTGAATAATTAGTAATACGCTATTTATATGTAAAAATAAACAAAAATAATTAAATAAAATTATTTAAAAAAAATTATTTATAATTTTATATAATAAAAATATTTTTTAATGTATACATTTTAGTTATTTTTGTATGTAGAACGTTTTTAGAGTTATATTATTCAATCATATCTAAAAAATTGTAGCATACGATTGATAAATTTTTCATTTTTTTAAAAATGATTTCAAATTTTATATTTGATTATTGTTTTGTTTTGAACCATGTATTATTGATCTATATATTTTTTAGATACATAGTTTTATATATTTTTTAGATACATATATTATCATGAATTACAAAATATTTTATAGTGCATTTCATAACTAAGAATCGATTAGAACACATACGACAATAAAAACTGTTGCATGCATATATAGCTGTCTCTGTATATATGTTAACATAACGCAAGGAGCATACATTGCTTATGAAATGCTGAATGAAATATTTATTTTTCTGGAAACATAAAACTTTCACTGTGAATATTTTATATTTATTTGATCGAGGTATAAATTTTTAAAATTATTTAATTTATAAAATTCGTTGTAAATATTTTAATTTTATTTAATAAATTACATTTCTGTTAAGATTTTATATTACAATACTTATATTTAAGTAAAGATCGATAATTATCATTTATTTTTGATATATTTTTATTTATAAAATTTGAAATATGAAATTTTAATTTTCAGGATTACATATATACTTATTAAATAATAATTATAAAATTATTTTAAATTAATTTTTATTTATTTAAATGTTAATAATATAAAATTATAATATGAAATAATAATATGAAATTAAATTATAATTAATAATTATGATTAAATAAAATTAGACATTTTTCAAAATATTGAGGTGTAATCTAGATTTACATTCACTATTCTCTTATAATTTTATATTTTAGCTACTTATAATATTTCATTTTTAAAATAATAATTAATAAATAATTTTTAATAATAAATAATTAGTAAATGTAATTAGTATAAATAATATTGAGAAATAAATTTGAAATACTTGTTTGTTATTAAACATATTTGGAATATTAATTTTCGATTTATTTTTTTTATTCTGTTTAATTTGAATTATTTAATTTATAGCACAAACAATAATTTGATTTAAATAAATTATGAAAAAATATTTCAATTTGCATTTTCGGATTA
>NW_006263408.1:229875-235656 GCF_000469605.1 Apis dorsata
ATATATACTATACAATATAAAATATATATAGTATACAATATATATTGAAATAAAGCCATAATAAAACTTACTATGAATATGAATATAAATTAAAATCAAAATAAACAACCTTATATCTAACATCATCAAATAAATTCTGAACATTTTATTTATTATTAATTTTTTTTAATTTTTCTTTACTTAAAATATTACATAATTACCAATATCAATAAGTTACTTTTATTTATAAAAGACAAAAATATAATTGTTTGCAAACTTTTAAAAGATATATTGTATATTTAGCAATATATTATAATATTTCAACATAATATAGTATATAATTATAACGTTGCAAATCAATTACTATGTAATATTTCGAACGTGTTCATTTGATAGCTATTGAAGAAATTATAAATAAAATAAAATAAATTTATTCTTAAATTTTCCTTTATCTCATAATATACATAGCGCGTCATTGCGTTCAGATAATATCGTTATATCACGAAATATTTTACGTAACGTCAGCTCGATGCAGAGAAATTGAATTTCATGTTACGTCCACTTATCTTTTAATACCGCCTTCATACAAACGTTCACGAAATTTCTTACGAACCGAAGGAAAGGTCCATCAGATCGAGACTAAGCTCGAAGCAAGATGCAGATCTTATTCAAGATTTACTTTGAAACTTGAGACACGCGAAGCAATGTCAAAGCGTAACGCCGATTGAACCATTAAATCGTGTTGCAGAGACGCCATTAAGGAGAATTCTTGTTCAAAGTGCACTAATATAATCGAATTATGCACTTCATGTACATTTTAACTTGTTTGATTTAAAATCGCAACCATCATAGGTTCATTCAAATTAAATGTTGCATCTTTGTGTTGAAATAAACTATTTGAAATGCTTTAGATTTTGTTTATTTTAAATCTTTCTAACATAAAATTCATTTTATGACATTAATTATGAAATAAATATGAATGATATTTTTTTTCTTTTTTAAAATTAAAACATAATTCTATGTACTTGTATTATTTAATTTTTTATTACATTTTCGCCTAATAATGATTCTATTTCATTAATAATAGTTGTGACATTATTTTTTAGCTCGTCAATCATTTTTGAATTAATGATGCGAAATTACGTATTATACATAAAAATAAACCTATAATATTGAATTGGATGCTTAATTTCATAAAAACTGAAAAACAATTTTACAATTATTAATGAAAGTGAGATCATTATGCGAAAATGTATTGGAAATTTAGATAAAAAATCACACATAAAAAGGAGCTGAAAAAGAAGTTATTTAAATAATATATTGTGTTCCATAATATTATTTTAAATTAAAATAAAGAAACTTGAAATATTTCAAATAGTTTATCTTTTTTTTAAATTTAATATAACTTTATATTTTCCCAAATCAAATTTTTCATTAAATTATTTATAAATCCACTAAAAGAACATTATATCAATAGTAAGTAACTTCTAGTGAAAATATTCTCACTTTTCCTAATCTAATCATCTCTTTGGTCAGCTATTATCGTGCTTTAACCTGCGCGCCATCTAGCCAAGTTGCTCTTCCTTTCAGCATTCTGACTCCATTTCACTCGACGTAATTAGATCAGTCTCTTCGGATCTCGAGCGACCGGCAAAGATCGTGGTAGAGGGTACGACACTACGTTCTCCCGCGTGAAAAAGGCTTAATCATATTTTCAGAGAGTTGGAGTCTTTCCTTTTTCGCGTTCATCTTTTCCATTAACTAATAAGCTCGCGTGGCCAAGGGGTATGAAGAAATAAGTAGTGAGGAAAAGGTATTGAAAAATTTCATCAGAAATATCGGAATATCGAATTCTCGATGTGTTGGTCGAAGATGAAGTCTTAATCCGAAATTGATGATTGGTGATGGAAATATCTTTTCGGTACGGCGCATTTCAAGCTATATAGATATACTTATTAGAAGAAACGAACTGATGAAGAAATTCAGTTTTAATTTAGAGAATGGCATTAAATATAGATATTGGATCTTTTACTTCAATTGATAATTGTTATATGAAAGATATATATCGATAGCATATAATATAATATATCCCGGAATATGTAAAAAATATTTTAAAAATTATATATCTATTTAAAATTAATGAAAAAATATAATTCCTATAAATATATCTATATTTTAATATTACGTATGAATATTTTTAAGAAAATTTGAATTTTGAATGTTTTTAGAGATCTATTTTTGAAAATATTGGATCGAATAATTTTAATAAGAAAAAAATTTTTTCTAATTTAATTTGAATTAATTGAAATCAATTTAATCAAAATGAATTCATTACACATTGTATATAATATTACAAAATTTTTTTATATAAAATTATATTAAAGATAACTATAAGTTTATATAAAATATAAAGCCTGACTGAAATCAATATCAAAGGATATTGAAAAATTAGTAAAATAATAATAATTTATGAATCTTTTCTGAATATATTTAGATACAAAATGATAGACAATGATTGATTTATATTTTATAAATAAGCTTAAAAACGATTATAACTATATTTCATAAATAAAGTCAAAAATAAAATAAATATTTAATGATCCATTTTTATTATTTTTAAATCTTTATAATATTTAATTTAATAAATAAAACTTTGAAATTCTCTTATTTAAAACATCTAAAACATTTTATATTAGGTGAATTAGAAATATAAATAAAGCTTCTTTGAGTTTGCAGATATGTATACTTGAATCTTTGAAGAGTAGTCCATATCAAAGTATATCTCTTCTATGAGAGTGCAAATTAAAGTACAAAGACAAAAAGAATCCAAAATTTTCAGGAATTTAATAAAACTACATGTATCAAAATTTTGAACCTATTGTTTAATTAATCTTAATCATAAAACCAACAAAAGTAAGAAAAGCATAAAATGAAACGAAACATTTCAAAGTTATTTTAAAGAAACGGAATGGTCGAAATTTCCTTGTTACAAAGAATTCTTTCTCCAAGAAATCCCAAACGACTCCCATCCTCTTTACGATGAAACTCTCGGCCGCGTGGTGCCGTATCGAATTGCGACTGGGAAGAATTCAGAAGCTAACAATTATTCACATTTTCCAGACGATTCCACAGCTTTCATAAAATCAAATCTGTCTGCTTCAGTCCGGGATTGCGGCGGAATCACGTGAAAGTCCACGGAACAAGCAAAAGGGAAAGAGAAAGAGAAAAGAGAACAAGAGCTCGCCGCTTCCGTCTTAAACATCCTTCCTCCTTCCTCAGGTTGTGCAAGATGCGAAACTTTCTTCCACGAAGAAAAGTTTTGAATATTCAATACTCGCCGCAGTACGAGCCGAGCGGTACCGAGAGTAGCCCAGTAAGGAAAAAAAGAAGGTTGGAGAGACAGACGGTCGCTGGTACACGGAGGAATTTCATTTTTCCTATTTTCTATCGTGTGCCGCGATTCGTTGAAGACGGTTGGTACAGTTTACCGAATCAAAGATCTCGTAGACAGAAGAACGAAGAAGAAGGTCAAAGAGTGGAAAGATGATGCAGAAGGTAGACGAAGAAGAAGAGATGAAGAATATTTTCTATTCGCAATGCGCATGGGAACCGACCCGCGTATCCTTCACCCCTACCTATCCCTTACCTACCCCCTTTATACCTACTCTGCTGACCTTCCACTCTGCGAGTCCTCCCACGAGACACGTCGAGCGGCCCTCCAAGAGGGTTAGATGTTTTCGATGAATCGATTCGAGGATACTTCCGCTATGCAAACTCCCTTCCCGCTTGGGAACGTTCTCGTCCGTTGCACGCCATCGTCATGGGTTGGCTAAGCCTGTTGACTCGACTTCAGCGCTAGCGACGAATCAACAGAGTTAGGGTTGCACCCTTGCGACCTTCGTCGCGTTACTTTGCCTCCGTGAAGTAGGCGGAGAACCGCCGCGGTCCCTCAGATGGCGAACTTTCGATAACAAGGTTGCTCGCAAATTGCTACCAGCTATTCCCCCGGTGTGTGATCTTTGGTTCTGCGATGCCGTGAAGAAAGTATAAAAAAAAAAAAGATTCTTGATTCTCGGAATCGTAAAATTATTTGTGGGAAAGAATGGAAAAATCTCAATGTATATCGAAATGAGAATTTTTGAAAATGTTTTGTGAGAACAAGAGTTGTTCTTGATCGAGATTTTTGTAAAGATCTATGAATCTCTAAAAATTTCTAAATGTAGAATAGTAATTTAATTCTTTGTTAACTATGGATTATTATTGTTTGTTTTTATGTGATCATATTACAATATAAGTGATAAAAATTATCTATCATGTAGAATCTTAATTTGTGAGTCTGGATTTTTATGGAAATCGTGAAATCACTATATATTTCAGTATTTGTATTGTGAGAATAAAAGTGATTTATAATCACTATTGCATCAGATGTTGAAAAAAATATTAAAAACTAAGTATTTATATTTTATATAAGATTTTTTATATTTCTTTTTAATTTGTATTGAATCTTATATGACATTTCTAGAAATAAAATATTATTAAAACAACATTATTATATGCGAACTACGTGTATAAAATGATATCAAATGATATATAATCAAAAATGCATTAGGAAAAAAAAAAGAAAAAAAAGAATAGAAAAATAAGGTAGCGTGGAAAACAAGCATTACATTAATCGAAAATCAGCCAATCGTTTTCAATTGAATGATGAAAATTAGATGACAAATATCGTCCTAATATAAAAAGAGATGCTCTAAGAGATAAAAGATTCGGTTAGATCTTTATTTTGTACAAATAAATGAGAATATATTGTGATAAGTATTTGAATAATAAAAATGCAAATAATATATTCATATCTTTAAATTTAAATATTATTAATGATATCATAATAAAGATAATCATTTATTATGTTTCACTCACAGAGATATTTTTTTGAAAAAAATGCAGATCTAATTATTTTAGATAAATTGAATGCAATCATAGAAATATGTCTAAGATTATAATGAGATTAAATGAACTATTTGTATTTAGAATAATGTTATACTTATAATTTCATAAACTCTTAAAATTCACATTAAAAAAATATATTAATTAGGTAATTCAATTCGTTCTCGACCCAAATATATATAATTCGCATTTTTTTTCGTGTTGATTGCTTCCTAGCACAAACACCTATAGCGAAAGAATCAAACTAAACTTCATATGAACTAACAATATTACTTAATAGGAATATTAAGTATAGTTCAATGAGCAATGAATTAATCAAAATCGAGAATTAATGATAAAGGAAAAGAACCGACCGCTATTGTCTATGTCTCTGTATTCTGTGTACATGATACATTCGATAGAAAGGAGAGCGATGTGTTTGCACGGATTAACTTTGATCTAACCGTATAGTGGGCTAGCTACTGTAATGTCACACCCCGATGGTTTTCCTCGAGTTCGCGAGGAGAAACACAGAGGGTTAACTTCGGTTTGAATTAATAAACGAGGCTTTGCTTCTAATACCAGGCTTAACTCAGTTTAGTTTGTCGATCGGAACTGTGTAGCGCCGAACTGTAATCGGATTTTGCAGATTGTGCCCAATACGATACACGGTGCATTATATGTTCCTCATGACATATTTGAACATTTGAATCAATCAACATCCTCATTCATAAGTAAAATCAACACTCACGATCCTATAATTATCGGCAATAATCGAATTAATTATCACCTTCGCTGTAATATATCATTATTATATCGTTTTCTTTCCCACTTAATTGTAATAGAATAAAAAAATATTTTTACTAATATATATATATA
>NW_006263408.1:236282-245925 GCF_000469605.1 Apis dorsata
ATAAATTATTTATATATGTATATTATAAATTATATAATTATTTATATAAATACTAATATAATATAATATGATACAATAATATATTAGTATGTTATTATTACAAGCTTCAATTTTGAAATGTTCGAAATGTTATCAAGTTTATATCAATTGACCTAATTTCAAATGTACGTAGATCGTATTAGACTTGTTGATTCTGTATAACACTTCGAAACAGCTTAAGTGCGAAGTATTGAAATTAATTACGTTATGCATCAGATTGAATAATGTTTACAAATCTATGATGATTATTAAACACAGCAAATAATATGTTCTTGATAGGAAATCTAACAACATACTCTTAAAAATAGGAAAAATTATATTATTTCATTTAATAAAAAATATTTAAATATTCACAACAACTTTATATTAAAAGACAAAAATCGTAATTGATAATTTGTTGCTATGATTCAAACTTTAATTCTAAAAAATAAACAAAATGTAAAGAATTATCATAATAATGCTCAATATAATCAAAACAAACAGAAATGAAATAAACTACAATATTTATCTAATGAATATTCATATATTAGATTTTGAAAGTTGAGAATTGAAAATCTAACTAAAATCTATTAAAATATTCAAAGTAACTTTTATTCTTCATTCTTTCCTCAATAATCTTCAAGAACAAACAATCTCCTTTCAATTTCTCAAAATATTTAAAACATGTAATTGTTAATACTCAGAAACAGAATTAAGATACTTCCTTCCTCATAATGATTTCTAACATCTTGTCGAATAATACTCTGGCAAAGTTTCACCTTGTATTCGTGGTCTACTACGATTTTCTCGTGGTTTTGAAGGATTAGTTGACGGTAGAAAGTTTTTGCGAGGCGTCTGTGATGACCGATTATATTAAGGGAACAATGCGGAAAGACTGCCATGCTTGAGGATTGCGATTGTAGATATCACCCCTTTGAAATATCTGATTAAGATCGAAACGACGGAACTTTACATTTTGAGGATAAATCGATGCGATAACATTTTCTGTATTGCGGGATCACGCACTTATCTCTGCCATTACCGCAAGCTATATCATCAAAAATGCAATTCAATTGCCCAACTTCAACCCTCCGGCAATCTATACGACTAGAGTTGGTGAGCTGATAGGAATTTTTGGAAAAACAGATCTACGAAAATATTTCTAAAAAGCGTCATAATTATTCTTATGTTGTTTGAATTTTTATAGCAATATTTATATAAACTCTATTTTTTTTTTTTGCTATTATTTTCAACAAATAATCTTAAATTCATTTTGTTTTAATATTATTATATATTTAATATTATATACGTTAAAATTTTGTTTATAATTTTGTATATAATATTATAGATTGAAAAATTTTGAAAAATTTATGGATTATTTATTAGTATCTTTAATTCATTTTAAAATGTATAAATAATTGTGAAAATTGATATGTGAAAATAATTTTGAAACAGATTTTTGCACTATTTAAATCTATATGTTTTTTTTTTCATTCTGATATGAAAAATCGTATTCTATTTCAATATAAAAAACAAAATAAAAAATATCATGCAAAAATAATTTAAACCAATTTTGTTCTTTTAAATTTAATAAACAATATTTTGTTAATTGTATCTTGTTATCAATATAATAAATCAATCAATAATTTAATTGACTATGAAAATATAATAAAATTTCCGATATTAAAGAATTTATTTAACCACGCCAAAAATTAAAAAAAATAAATATTTTAAATTTAAAATTAAAATTTTACATATTTTTATCTTCAAGAAAATGAAATCGTTTAGAATTAGTTGCAATGTTTTGAAGTTTTACTTAAAAAATCACAATTAAAAAACAAATGTTTCTTTCCATGAATGTCTAGCCCCATCAAGAGACAAATAAGAAGAAAGGATAGGGAGAGAGAGAAATACAGGTACTAGTAATCGCGGAGGAAACCTTTAGGGGCTGTTTCTGAAGCTTATCGTGGTCGCGCAGCAAGAGCGGGAAAGCAAGGATTCGGGCCATTCAATTGTCGCGATAACGTTGGGATCCGAGTGAAGGCGCGCATCAGACTCGACCGGAAACGACCTCATCGAACAGCTTCCTGTCCGTTTAGTCTTCTCTAGATCGCGGTCCACTCGTCGACTCTGCCTTTCTAGTTTACCAGCATTCAAGCGACAATTCGAATAAGATGAAAATTTCTCCTAGAATATTTTAGACGATTCTGATATTTTCATCGCGATGTTTGGTTTGATATTTCTTTTTTTTTATTCGAAATCTTCAATTGCTTTAGAGTTTTTGTTTGAAAGATACTTTTCTTCTTCTTTTTTTTAATTTTAAATCAATGGTTAACTGTGAAACTTTAAATTATGAAATGTATAATATACAATGATAATCATATAAAATATAATATATATATTATGCATGATAGTTATACAAAATATTTGTACATTCATTTCTTTTTTATTAAAACATTTTTTTCATTTTTATTAAATTTTTATATTCGTAGTATAAAATCTTAATAGTTGTATAAAAATAAGAATTTTAATATATATTATTTTAATAAATAATTTATTATTTAATATTAATGAATTTTATTTTATATATTTTTTATTTATTTTATATATTTTATTCTATTAATTAATTTTAATATTATTTAATAAATTGTATATAATTTAATGTTTATATATAATTCAATATTGAATTTAACGCTATAATAAGTACAATTATGTAAATATATATTTTGTAGATTTTATAAATGATTAATTTCACCTTTCAAATATTTTTTTATTATATAATATTAATTTGATATAAAAATAATATTTCACTTGCATAGTTATTTTATTTTTTTTATTCTATTTTTATGATTTTATATAATTCTTTTATTTTAAAGTGTTTTTCAAATATAAATATTAATTATTATTATTAGTTTAACATTTAACAATTAATTAAAAATTAAAATAAATTATATAACTTCTTACTATCTTTTCTATTTTTATTAATTCATACTATAATAAATCGGATTAATGTATGGACTTTATAAATGACCATCCATTTTTTATTATACTTATTTTATATAATAAAAATTCATAAATATTTTTTTTCAGATTATTATAAAAGACAGGAATTCAAAGAAGAATATAATGATCTATGCTTATATTAATTAATTATTAATTATTGATACTATATTAATTGATTATTAATTATTGATACTATATTAATTGATTATTAATATTAATTGATTATTAATATTAATTAATTTGCATAAATATAGTTAAAAAATATATCGAGGTATATACCTATGATAAGAAAGGAAAATTAGGAATTTTTTTCTTTACTATTGAAAATCTTGTCTCATATTTCTATTTTATATCATATTCGTATTTTTTCTAATGCATGACCTATGATTACTATATACGTATCTTTTCTAATACATGACTATTAATCTATAACTACTTTGTAAAAATATTGTTCATAAAAATATGTGTTTTCGTACATTTCTGATTTTAATTGAGTTGTTTTTGAAATCAATACAATTCAAATCAATACGATAGAAAATGAATAAGATATTAACTAGACAAACATATTTACTAATAGCACATATAAGATAATACATTCGACATAATCACAAAAATTAATTAATCTTATCGAAAGAAATTTATCGCACTCATAATTCATATATGAAATGAAATGAAAAACGACTCAAAGATATAATTCAGATTGGAAAATATAATAAAAATAATTATTGACTAATAATATTGAATAATAATTACAAACAAAGTATAAGCTATAAATATAACAATAACAATAATAATTTTTAATCAATAATTTTGACTCCTCAACTGTTTATATGCTAGAAATATTTTATCACTTTTTATTTATTCTCATGTAAATTTATAATTTACTTCAAGTTTACTATTAATCTCCCTAGAGATTCGACCATCTATATGCATGGACGTACATTAAGTATATCATAACTTATTAACATTTAATCATCAGGTTATAATTATCAGGTTATCTCTTTAAATTCACAAAAAATTTTTTTATCAATCAGATTTTGATTTTAATAATATCACAATTTTTAATATTTCTCAAGCGCCTCATGATATTTCCAATATTATAAAGATTCTTCATTTATTAGTCAGGATATTATTAATAATGCTTTTTGAATTTTGTCATGTTTTATCATATTTATAATAACATTCAATATCATATACCTATTCTTTTTTATATTTATTACATAATTAAAATATATTTCAATAAATTATTTCAAAATTAGAATGAAAATAAACATTTTTATGTAAATTGTGGCAAATGAAATGTAAGAAATATTCAAATTTAAAAAACTATCATTCCTTATATTTATTCTTATTTTTTTATTAATAGTCATCAATCAACAAAATATATATACATAATATATATCGATATATATACATAATATATATATAATTCTAATATATTGCTTATTCTTTTAATGATTTCATTTAATATCACTCGTTTAATCTTTATAGATCTTTATAGATAAAATTTATATTGTCAATTTTATTTGTTATTTTCATGGTTAAGTCTCTTGAACGCTTATGAAATTCCAGTTACAAATTCTGGTGTCCTCGCTAAGGAATTGCAAGAATTTTTAGACTTGATACCGCTTGATCAAATAGTCGAAGTGATGAAATCATACTATGCAAGATAATGAATTCCATATAGACGAACAGTCTTGACATTTATTACTTGCTTAATAAGTTCAACGAATCTCTGGAATTTCCATCTTTTGTCAGTGGAATCAAAACTCTTCTCGCCTCTTTCAATCGTAAGATCACAGATGAAATCGAAGGTTATTTGAAAGATATTATCATTCTTTTACTGGTAAAGAAATTCTTCGAACTGATCAATGAGAAAAATAAAAATTCCGAAGTATTCAAGTTTTCCATAGCAGAAATAATCTCATCCAAATATATAGATTTTAGTGATAAGATTTATGAAGATAAGTATTATAAAAATTTGGAAAAGTAGATATAAGCAGAGATATTTTCTATACTTATTCCTTTATTTTTATAAGAGCAATTGATTTGTAAATAACAATATTATTGTTATTAAATTTTATTTTATTATTAAATTATTTATTCTTAGTAAATTTTATTTTCGATTAATTAATTTCAATTTTATATAAAAATATTATTGTTTTTTTAAAAAAATAAAATATATTTGCATTGCATTAAAAATATGAATTTTTTATTTCTTTTTTATTTATTTTTTATTTCATTTTTCTATTTTTTTTTAAATTTGTTAAATTTTTTTATTGTAAAATTAAAGATAAACTAAAGATTTCATTAATACATGAAATAAGAATTGAATAGATAAATTACAAATCTTTAGGAATCTTTAATGAATCAAAAATAAATACACTTATATATACACATTATTATATTCACATTTCTTTTTTTCAAATATTATTAAAAAATAAAATTATAAAAATTCTTAAAAAATATTTAAAATTCTAAAATAATTCTAAGATATGGAGTTCTTGAAATAAACAATCTCAACTAAATATCATTTTTTTCGATATTTATTCACTCTCGCGATAATGCTGGTAGTAGATGGAATCTTATTAGATGCATATATATGTATGTCGAATGCTTTTTCGAGATATATATTTGTATATATAAAAACTGATGCTCGTGATATATTTTCTTAACATAGTTATGATATATTTTAATATATATAAGTGGATTGTATTGCAAATGTAGTATACGTTTATACGAGAGCTCTTACAATATCTTAGTTGGTGATCATACAGTTAAAGTAGGATGCGTAGTTGCAAAGAAACTATCTATTGGTCGTATCCGGTCATTAGAGCACGATGTGTTGTGCAACAAACGCAAATTTGATTTTCGTTACTTTTTAGCGAGGGCATGTACTTTCCAAATGCAATTGGAAAGCTTATAGTTTCCTGGTGGGACATCATACTAACCAATAATATCGCAGTCAACGCCTGACTCACGACATTCCTAAGTTAAAAGAGAATTCCTTGAATTGTACAAAAATATCAAGATGCTGATAATTAAAGATTGATCAGCATATATTTATTATAGATTTTGTCAAACTACAATGATGTTGCTTGCCATGGAATATCTGGAATATGTCACTCTTGGAATCGAGTTCCGCTTCAACCTGAAGTTATGTTAAAAATATTATATATACAATTGTGTCGATTAAACTCTTTTGAGAGAAAGGGAGTCTTCTCAGATAACATTATCCATTGTTTAAACTTAATGAAGATTAAGTGACTGATAATAATGGAAAAAGGTTTCCATGCGAAGAACTTCTTCGAATAAATTGATCATAAATCTCACGAACATCGTTAAAATAAAAATTATAATAAATAAGGTTTTAGAAAAATTTTGATATTTTAAAAATTATTTTTTATATCAACCATAATTTTATATAGCAAATTCTTAATATTATGTTTGCAAATTTTTAATTTAGATAATATATTATAAATGCATATATTACATTAAAATGACATATATGTACATATATTGCATTAATATTTTTAATTGATTTTTCTAAAATATGATTTTTAAAGAAAAAAAAATATTATTTAAGAATTATTAAAAAATTGTTAATAATCTGTAAGACATCTAAGAATAATTTATATAAATAAAAGGAGATGATTCTATACATAAAGATTTTCTTTAAAATAATTTAATCAATCATTTAATAATAAATTTAGAAAAAGGCATTATTTTCATCAATTTCACGGATCATTGAAGAGATATATATATTTTTATTATATATGAACATTGAGTTATGTTCGTATCAAGTTGTATCAAGTATAACAAATTTTATAAATAATATATAAAAGCATTAATAAACTAATATAAATATTCAATAGAAAAATAGTTCATTTTCATAATAATTTATATGATCTTTTATTAATTCTAAAAATTAATATAAATCATGAAAATGAGAATATTTATTTTTCACAAAAGAGTTTATTATTAAATAATAAACACTTATTATATATTTTTAGTATAAAATATTCAATCGAAATCGAAAGAAGTATTTATAATCGTTATTCTTTACATTCAATATCATCGAAGATTTGATATGATTTTCTTAAAAAAAATATTTTCCATACATTATCTCTTTTTTCAAATATAATATAATCACACATTCCATTGATAAAATAAGTTGCCTATTCTCCCATACAATAAAGCCAAAAGATAGGAAAGATAATAACAAAACCGTTAAATATTCCGCATTATCGCAATCTTGCGCAACATTGTACAAACCTTTTCCACACCACGAAATTGTTTCCCTCTATAATCGGTAGAATTAAAGACCGGATCAATTAAAAACTCCAGATGAGACAATGTTCTCATCGAAGCTATAAATGCAGATTTGCAAGAACCAAGGAGAATGCAACCCCTCAGACAATGGAGTGAGAGTCGTGCATCGATTTCCGCTTTGGCCCAATAACTCTGCCTCCATTTTCACCGTTACCAAGTTCCGCTTGGGAAAGGACAAACTCCCCTCCTTCCCTCTCTATCCTTGCCACTGTACCTCGTCATGTGTCCGTGACAATGGTATCTCGCATTGCTTCATACATAAATGCGACGTAACAATAAACAGAGATAGAGGGCAGGAGGCACACGAGTGCATGGTGGTAGATGGAGGGGTAGAGGGAAGGAGAGACGCTTCAAAGGCCGTCATAGCCTGAGGATCAGAAACCGATATGAGATTTGGCTATGTATGAATGATGTATCCCGCGACCACTGCTACTTGCAATCTCTGCCGCCCTCTCGCTCGGCTACGGATCCATGAAGAGAAAGGGAGCGACGAAGACGTACATAGACGAGAATGTATTCTCTGTTTGACCATGGATACGTATATTGTCCACGGTATATTGCATATATGTGTATATCCCAGTTTCGCGATGGGAAAGGCAGACAGGATAGGGAACGTCCTCGGTCTGCATACCGACCTGGGTAATTGCTTTCAATGAGAGAACGACGCGACGGGCCGAGATATTTTTGTCTGAGCCAGATTCGATTCGTGACAGTCAATTGTTTTCGAATATGAGGCTTGAAGGATTTTTTTTTTTTCTAGTATATGTGAATATTTTTTTTTAGTATTGACGTGATACATTCTAATTGCGAATGTAAATGTTTGAAGCGCATGAGCTTGCGTGTTTGCATAAAGTCGAGAATAAGTTATGGATGCAGATAGGAGGATGTTGAGGATTAGTTTCGAGGAAAATGGGAATGACGTCATATCAAATATTAACACTTCGATTCTAGCATGTAATTATATGCGCTGTTATGTAATAACTATAAGATATTAGATGTATTCAATAATTTTACAGTAAGGAAAGCTTTGTTTTTAAATATAAGAAAAATATAATATATAAAAATTCATGGCTTTATTTGTTAATTGTAAAAATTGTAAAAATTAAATGTAAAATTTATAAAAATAATGAGTAACTATTATATAAAAAATAAAAGTCATATTTCAGACATACGCAGAACTAAATTTATAAAGTACATTTTTCTATTCGAAAATTTGTCATTATTCTTTGAAAAAATTAATAATATATAATACATGTTTATAATACAACATATTTACATTATTAGTATTCTACATAATTCCTTCAATTATATTTATTTGACTGCGGATGTTCGTACATTTATGAAAAATTTACAAAAATTTATCTAATACATGTATAATATATGAAAAGACATAAAATATCCAAAGTAAAATACTATAATATTTCATATATTGTAATATTTTAAAGATTTAACTGAAAAATTTTTATTTCAATATTTATTTTTGTTCTAATTGTTTTCATAAAAATTTATATAGAAAATTTTATTCTACTTATCAATATTATAACTTCCTTGTTAAAAGAAATTCTGAAATAAACATTCTCACAATGGAAATCGATACAATAATCATAACGCGAATTTCCGTTGTTCAATTTCGAAGGAAGATACGGATGATTATCAAGATGCCTAGAAAGGCAGACGCCTGCTAAGCTGAAGATGGTAACCTTGAGAAGGTGGAACGATACAGATGTCAGAAGCAAATGCAGTAATAGTTTACGAGGGGAAGATGTGCGAGTGTAATCACGGTAATGCTTAGACGAACATTCCGACTTGCATTTTTCCATTTCCTTTATTCCTTCTTTTTTCCTTCTCAAGGGTAATTTCGCATCTTTGTGAAGATAATCAGCCATAAAAGAAAAAAGGGATAAAATTAGAAGGAGGGTTCCAACTGACAAGGAATTATTTAATATCTTTATGCTTTTTATTCCATAATTGGTTCTATAATTCCATAATTTATGAAAATTCGATAAAAAAGTCAAAGATATAAAATCGATGTCATAGTTTTGTAATTGCGCAATAGTTTCATCAAACAATTGAATTTGCTTTTTTTTTTTTCTACTTCCGACAAACTTTTACACGATTTTATTGCGCACGCTTTATATTGCTATGAATCATTGCTACACAATCGGGAATTCATGTTTCGTTTCGTACAACTTCGACGATAAATCATCAGAAGAACGGACCACTGTTTGTCGTGCTATTTTCACGACGTATGATGTTTGCTTCTTGATTTTTTTTTTTTTTTTTTTTTTTT
>NW_006263408.1:246146-248972 GCF_000469605.1 Apis dorsata
ATATTAGACGAATTCTATTTTTTGCAATCCTATCAAAATAATAATACACATAAAATAAACAAATATGAGAAATCCATATTATCTTAATTTAACAATATGTTTTGTATAATAAAAAAAAATATTACATACAAGATAAATTCATTTCATAGCATAACAACTTTAAATTGCTAATATAAATTGTTTATTTGATAAAAAAAATAATTGCTAGTGAATATCTCTAAGGATATGACAAGAACATAGGTCAAATTTTTTTTTAAATGAAATTATGTATTTTTTAATAAATTAATCAATACAAATTATTATTCCTTATAAAAAATTACTAATTAAATTATTATATTTCTATAATTATTAATTTTTTTATAATAAAAAATTAATTATTTATTTTTTATCATTTATAATATAAAGTTATTATTTTAGGAAATATTTTAATTTGAATTTTAAAATTTATCATTTAATAACAAAGAAAGTATGAACAAAAAAATTATGACGAAAGAACATATTAACAGTTATTAGTTCTTAACATAAAGTTAGCCACAATAAAAAAAAATGAATTATTTTATAATATTTATTTTATTTAAAATTTTTAAATTTCATACAATAATTTTTAATTTAATATTCTATATGAAATATTCTATATTACATATAAAAGTAGTAAACTATTAATTATTATTAGATACATAATAATCAATCAATAATCAGTCAAGTTCATAGATTAAAATCCAAGAAAATCAATACCACTCAAAGATTCGAAATTCCTTAAGAAAATAAATTTTTCCTCTCCCTTGAATTTAAATCAGCTTTTTCCATCTCAATTCCATTTACTTAAAAATAATACTCGAGATCTGTGCAAATATCATAAACGGTATATCCCCAGATTTTTCCCAGTTTCTCCTTTTCCTATTCACGAGGAAATGCGTGCATGTCGAGAAGTGAACATATATCTCATTCATCAGATTAGGCATCTAAACTCTCGCAGGTGACGAAAGGGTTGGGTAGCATTCAAGACTGTTGAACGAGACGAAAGATAGAGAGAGAGAGAGAGAAATAGGGGGATGATAACACGCAGGAGCTCAGTCGAGTGCTAAAAGAACTGCAGACTCCTTTCATGTAAGGTAATTAAGTACTAAGAACCGTTGACAAACACCTAACTCTCTTGCCTATGCACCCCTCACAGTGGCCTTCTTCAACGCGTCGCTACAGCTTTTATTTATTTTTCAAGCGGCCGCCCTCTTATTCCCCTTGGGTTCACGCGATTTAAAGTTTAAGCAGAAACAGTTCAAGACCGAAGGGAGCGTAGCGTTAGAAATTTAACAAAAGAGAGAGCCGAATTTGTTTCTTGGAATAGACTTGACATTTTCTGGCAAGTGACACATTGTTGAAAATTTTCTTTGACTTTTTTGTCGATGAATTTCGGAATTTTAGTGTTTTGATATTTTATTTCTACAAAGATTTGTATAAAAAAAGTAGTAATATAGAAAGTACTGATAAACTGAAACTCTATAATAAAAATAAGATTGTTATTACTATCATTTGTTATATTTGTTGTATTATGAATTATATTTCTAAAAAAAAAATATTATATAATTATAAAACAAATATTATTGATATTTACATGATTTTTAATTTCTTCGGCATCAATAACTTTATTTCTATTTTTTTATTATTATGTTTATATTTAGAAAGTACATTTATATTATAAGAAAAATTTTCATAAAGATTTTTAACTGTTTTATACAATTTTGTCTTAATTATAAATGAATTTAAAATTAAGTTGAATTATAATTCTTTTTCAGATAGAAAAAATTGTAGAGAAAAATTTTGCATTACTTAATAAATTATCTATTTTTATTATATTTAATTATACTATGAAATTTTTTTACAGAAATACATTTGCAATATATAATTGAATCTTTTTTTAATGAAATTTTAATATTTTTTATTATATTTATTATTCTGAACAAAAAAATATTAGCATAAAATCATAAAAAACACAATACTTTTCGAAATGTGCAACTTTTTTTAAATATTTACAATAAAATGTTCAAATATTCAACCATTGCACTTTAAACATTTATTTATTTGTTTCTTTATATTTTCCATTATTTATTTGTCCAACATTCATATATAAACAGTTCCTTTTAATTCGTTTTGCTATATCTATGAAATAAAAAGTTCCATAAACTATAATATTTCAATTTTTACAAAAATTCACACGTAAAAATATTTAAACCAAGTGAATGAAATCATATTAAATTATGGATGCCAAATTATTTTTCTTCACATTTAACATCAAATTGATGTTTAGTTGAATTTGAAGTTGATGTATAACTTTAATAGTGTAAGTGTTAATTTAATAATAAGCGACATTCAATGAGAAAGATACTAAAAGATCGATAAAATATCATATAACAAATCAAAAATCATAAAAAATAAAGAAAAAAATTTTTTTTAATTAAATTTAATTCAGTTCAAATAAATCCAATAAATATTCAGTATTTAATATGTCATTTAATATGAAAAAGAAATGTGATTATATATATAAAAGCATGTATAAATTATGCAAAAATTATCATATTAATGCATTAATTATTTATAAAATATGAGTTTTTTTGTAATCCAAACATGTTTCTTATTTTGATTAAAATTATTTATAAAAATACATTTATCTATCCTTAAAAATTCTGTCTTAAGAAAAATCGATAGAACTATATTTTATGGAATTCATTTTAGCATGCTATATAATGCTATATAAAAAAATAATAAAAAAATTTATGTAATTTTAGATTATAATTTATTGAATTCTTTTTTTTTTTTTTTTTTTTTTTT
>NW_006263408.1:249107-273507 GCF_000469605.1 Apis dorsata
ATTCATAATTAGATATTTTTATTTTATATGATTGATTGTTAATATCTTTTTTTTTGCTGAAAATTTTCTTAAATTATTTTTACTTTTATAATTTTTTAAAAATATATCTATTGCAATCGATATTTGCAATAATACACTTCTACTGCAATTTTTCAATTGAACTATTGCATACTTGAGGGAAATGTATTCTTATTAGAGTTATTATGATTGCAAAATAACATGATTTAACAACTGTACAGACTATAATGATTAAAAACTAAATGAAATATACATAAGTATGAATATCAAGTGATATAAAGAATAAGATATACATAAAATATACAAATATGAATATCAAATGATATAAACGGCAACATAAAAACACGAGAAATCTGATAAATTGTACATACAAAGTCAGAATTTCATATTGCCTACATTAAAACTTTTTAGTGAAAAAATGCACATTTCAAAATAAAGATGTAAATTTATAATTATAAAATTCAAATTTCAAATTAAAAATTTTATTTTTTATTTGAAGTTTTTATATAAAAGATATAATATAAAAGATAAAAGATAAATCATCATAAAAAAAAAATCATATCACGATTAAGGAAATCAAATTTAAATCAATTAATATACGAATTCTTGAAGAACAAATTAAGTTTCTATGTTATTATTTTTATCATGCGTTTTAAAATTATATTTATATTTTAAATTATACTTTTACTCTTTAAAAAAATAAAACGAAAAACAGATGTGAAAAAGAAGAGATATAGAAGTGAAATAATTTCAACGTAGTCACGTCCATTATCGTCGTCAGTTTGTTGAAATGATGCACTCGGCAACGGACAATAATTCCCGCGTTAACTTCGTGGCCGTTCGCGAAACGATAAAGGCTCTAGAGGGTACTTAGCGCGAATCAACAATTTTGCAACGCATTTATTTACGCGAACGGAACGGTTCCATCCCTCGAAATATCAGGGATTCCGCGTGGACGTCAAATAAAAGCTTCGTCCATGAATTATTTTGCCGGCTAATTTCCCCGGTGGCGCATCACTTGGACGCTGGCCTGAGGGGCTGTTTGAACACGTCCCCCGTCAAACTGACTTTATCAGAGTTAGGCTTGACAATCGTTATATAAAACTGTTAATCATGATTAAAGTTATAATATCATGTACGATTGTGATCTCGTTGACCAAAGTAATGACGATACAGCGAATCATCATTTGATACTGGTAATATTAACGAAAAAAATAGAATTATTATGTGTTGTTTATGCTTATTTGTATTGGGACATGTGATTTTATATTTGAATTATAATCACTTAATGTTGACGTATATCCATAATTATGATTCTTGGAACTTACCTTATAAAAGAACGTTATGAATATTATTATTTCTAATTGATGTTAATATTTTCAAATGATTTTAAATTCCAATAATTTCGATAATGTTTATATTATGACTTTTATATAAATCTAATTGCATTTATAATCTTAAATGATTTTCAAATAATCTTGATAATGATGAAATAGTAATAGTTAAATCTTCATCTTTGTGAAAAAATATTCGTCTAATTTTAAAATAATCTTGATGAACTAGTGTTGCAACGTTGGTAATTTTAATGTAATGTAATATATAATAATATCATTTATTGATTGATCAATATTCTTTCTTGAAATAATATTCTGCAAATAATCTTATACGTCAATATAATAGTCTGATAATTTGAAAATAATCTTGATTTTCTTTAACATGATTTTGAATTATTTTATATATATATATATATATAATATAATATAATAATATATACTTTGATTATTATTAATGATGCGATTAGAAATACTTATACGATCTTGTATCATCAATATAACAGTATTACTGATTTTTAACCATCAATATAACAGTATTACTGATCTTGAAGAAATACCAATGATGCAATCTTAAGATTTTTCTATTGTCAAATATTGTCAAATTTATTAATTATCCATTATTAATAACATAAAAAATATATTTATTGCTTTCAAAATTATATTAATTTAAATAATGTAAATAATGTTAAATAATGTTTCAGAAACTACTCATCATGTTGCTACATATATTGTTAATAATTCTTTCCTTTGTAAAAAATATTTATCTCAAAAAATTATGTTATTATTTTATTGCAATCTCAGATATTTAAAAATCTCATTTAACAATTTATTCTATTAAAATATTTAATTATATATATTTAAATTCAAGATTTTCGAAAAATTTTGTTCTTATATTCAAATAAATATATTAATTGCCAATATTTTTTTTACCATTTTAAGTGAAAATGGACTTCAAACAATGTTAAACGTATATATATAAAACATGATCATACAAACGTGCGCAGTTAGAATATTAACGACTGAAAGTCAACAAGCAAATATTTGTTCTTTTAATTTGACCATCGATTTGTTTTATGAACGAAATCTATTGAATCTACAAATTTAATCTATTTTTCTATTTTTATGAGACGGTATAAGATTTATTTTCTCTCTCATATGCATATAAATAATATATTATATCTAAATGCAAAATGCAATTATTTTATTTTCCTTAAATCTTGTGAACAATTATTATTATTGATAAAAATATATTTCAAAAAAAAATTTTTTTTTTGTTTCTTTTTTATGTTGTTTTAATATATATTTATTCAGATAACAAAAAGAAAAAACAAGATATTTTTTGAAATTTTTCTATTTTGCAATATAATAATAAATATTATAAAATTTCCAATAAATTGAATATTACAAAATAAATCAAATTTAATAGTATTTATAAAAAATAATATTTATAAAAAAAATTTATAATTTATAATTTTTATAAATATTTCAAAACGATTATTTACACTCACTTATGACGTATATAATTTATATCGCTTTATGATTTCAATGTATTAAATTTGAATTACAAAATATGTAATAATATATTGATATAAGATAATAAAAAAAAATATAAAAAATTTCTCTCTCTTAATCTTTTAAAATAATGAAAAAAATAACATTAAAATCTTAAAAAGATTTAAATGCTACTTAAAGATTTAAATGATACTTTTCGAAATACGAACAAACATTGCGTTAGAATATAATAATACACTTAACTGTTATTGTGAGAAGTCTCAATCATTATTTTCTAATTTAATGCTAAATCAAAAGTCTCAAGATACAATTAAATTTATAATTGTAATTTACAATTTTATATTTTTACTTGTTATTATTATATTTCAGAATTTCGCCAAAAAATTAATGTATCTATTTTTCAATTGTAGCAATTAAAAATTGAAATACAAGATAGTAATATCTATTCTATAATATACTTCAATACGTTGTCAAAAACCGAAAGCCTAATGATGAATTTTTTACAAAAATTAAAACAATGAAAAATGCATAAAGTAAAACAACTATATACAATGGCAACAATACTCATATTGCACGAAATAAAATCTAAATAAACTTTTTCCGTTTTCTTCATTTTTTGAAGAAAATCCACGATATGGCTTTGTGTTATCTGCTGTGAAGAAATTTTCCGTAACACATATATACACGTCACACGTATTAAATGTATTAAAAAATAAAAATAATTTTTAAATAATTTGAATATTTTTCACTCCTGATTTTTTCTATTTCTTTTACTTTATATACAATATATTTTATTTCTTTTAATCTGTCATAAAGGAACTGTTACAAAAACATACCTAATATAAATAGATTTATATATTTTGAATTATAAAATTATTGGCAATAAATTGATAAAGGCAATTAAATACTTCTGCCAAAGCACACAAATGATTAATGAACAAAATTAGCTAGAACATACATGATGTAAGAAATTCGAAATTCCAGTCTTCCTGCACGACGACCATGCTCTAATTATACTCGTTATTACATCAACGCAAGAGAAATTATGCTATGATAAAGTTACTCTAGATTCAGTCTAGATTGAGAATGAATGAAATCTGCATACCACATATTGCCGACATTTCATGATCTTAGCTAACTTCGCCAAAGATTTTTATCCATGATTAATCTCACGAGTAATGAAAGGACCATAAGAAAAATAATGACAGCCGCTCCAATTAAAATGGCGCCATATCCTGAAAAAAAACCAATTGTTTATTCATAATTAAGTAAATAAAATGATGAAAGTAAAATGAAATGGTTTGTTGTAATGTTTTGATTATGAGAGAAAATCTTTTTTTTTTTGCAAAAATGTAAAAACAGTAATAAAAAACAGGAAAAATTTGCATTTCAAATCAAGTCAATCACATCAAGTGAGTGTGCTAACTTTTATTCTTTATTTTCATTTTTGTTCTTGGTAAAAATGATATTTATGTGTCGGCTAAGTTTGAAAAACAAATTTAATTTTGCGTTGAAATAAGCAGGTAACGATGAAATGACCATGGTTTTTCACAAAAAAATGGGAAAGAAAAAAGAAAAATAAGGAGTGATGTAAAGATGATGTTATACTATAAAAGCAAACTATGCGCATTTTGCTGCATTACATTTAACAATTACAATAAAAAATTAATGCTAATGAATCTTCAGCAAGTCGAATTATGCACAGTGGAAACGGAGTACCATTAAAGATCTCGTTACTCGCAACATGCATACTTCAAACGATAGAAAAATTTGCAGTAGAGTCGGACTTTTCATTTTGCATTCAAACGAATTTATTCCCTGTTGTTGCGAAACAATTTCAAGTATGAAACTTTAATTACAGAATTGCAAATTATAGTATATAAAATATAATATATAAAAAAAATAAGGCTATAATTTTTCAATATAATTAAAAATAATTATCATATTTCTGAATCATGTATTTAATTATTGTCATTCTATAAAAAAAATATTATTTAACAAATAATCATGAATAGAATAAAATTTAAAAAAAATTGATTGAAAATAAGTATATGATATTTCATAGATATTTGTGTGACGTTTACAATAGTTTGAATCTTCTTAATAATAAAATGAAATGTATCTTTTTATGATAGAAAATATTCTTATTTGAATAATATCATTTATTTGTTTTATAATATTGATCTTTTATAATGAAATCAAATTGTAAAAAATTTTAATTTTAATAATTATCTCATTATTTAACTCAATTTTCATAAGATTGCACATTTATACCTTATAAAAAAGATATATTTATATATTCATATAATATTTTAGATTTAGATATAATGTTTTATTTTTAAAAGTAAATTAAAATTAAAATTAAGCAAAAATTAAAAAGGAATATTGAAAACTTATTGTAGCAAATATAAAATATTTAATATAATCATAGAATGAATTTTTAATATTTTTCCATTATTTGTCGTATATTTTTATTTATTTGCATGTTAGCTATATTGAAATAAACGAGATATGATAATTTAATTTCATTAAAAACTTTCTATATAAAATATTCGTACTAGGTAGAAAATTTACAGGATGATTCTATAAAAGTATTAAGTAAAATAAAAAATTAATATTCGTTGAAGTTTTTCAAATTATAAATAATTTAATTTTACACTAGATAAAGAGTCTTCTGTCTAATTATAATCAATTATAAAAATAAGCTTCAACGAATAGTCTTGAAAATCAACTTTTGTATTTGTTTCATTTTTTATATTATATATAAATCATAAATAAAAATAATTAACTCTCGACTATTTTTACGAGTCATATCTACGAGTTACGAATTAGTATACAAGATTTAAGTTATCCATGCAATTATCTCATAAATTATGTATTACTTTAATTAACTAATATAATTAATCAATCAATTTGTTTTGGATAACGAAAACTTCGAAAACTTCTTCATCTAGATAAATTTGATAATCGTCATAAAATATTCCTTTTGAAACACAACAAATGAAACATTTGTTTGAATAATGCATAATTTAGAAGATAATTGCGTGGATAGATTAAAATAAATATTTTATATATATTTCCGATACACATATATATGTATACTCACTATGTGTTCTTTCATGGTTATTCTCCTTATTAACCGAGATGTTATCCGTAAACGTCGGACCATCGTGTGGAAACAGAGATCTCCGAGAACCGAACATAAATAGCCTGCAAGGCATTAAAGGCATCGAAATCGATGCATGTTCCTCCGCTCTCTCGGTATGGAAACCGAAGCCAGGCGAAGTTAGGCTTGTTTGGAACGGGGCCAATGGAGCCGTTGTATAGGTTGTAGCGTTGTACGCGGAATACCGATTTCCCGAAAAGTCGAACGACCAGCCGACGTGATTCGGAGGCGCGATCGGGCTGTAAGGCGGGGGATCGTCATCGTTCCTCACGACTTCGTCGACGATGGTCGAGGGTAACGTAGTTGATTCGTTCGTCGAGGTTCTGGTATTGGTTAGAGTCTTAGACGTAGTGGTACCGTTTATAGGATCTGATAACTCCTCGTGGAGAAGCCTCGACGAGGGTAATATGGTTGATTCGTTGGTTGAGATTCTGATATTCGTTGGCGTTTTAAAAATAGTGGTTCCGTTCGTAGAATCTGACTTCTTTTGGAGAAAGTTTGACAAAGGCAACATGATTTAGGTTTAAAACTTTTCAGAAATATTTTTTATAAAATTTTGGCGAGATTAAAGTTGTTTGTTGAAATCATTCTTCGAATAAGATGACCAGTTTTGAGATTTAGTTGAAATATGAGTATCTGTAATCTGAAAGAAAAACTGCTATTCGTAAATGAGATTTCTTATTTTTTAATTTTTTATATTTCTTAAAGTATTTTTAATATAAAATTTTTATTATTAATAAATAGATATTACATTATTATAGATGAATCATATTTATAAATAGATCATGTTTTATCATATAATATATCATATAATAAATTATATAATAAATGTATATAATAAAAATTATTACATTACTTTTTATATGTATGTTGTTCTAATTGTTCTGCTTTTTCGAAAAAGAATATACGATAAAAAATAAGTAAGCAAATTTTTTAAATTCTGAATTCTGTCTTTTATGTAGTATATTAATAAATTAATAATATTTGTTTTTTTGAGTTTTCTTTTCTATTTTTACATTTTATTTAATTCCATATAACAGTAAAACAAGTAATAGAGTAACAAATAAAATCAAATTATGCTTTTATTAATCTCAATATTTTTATTTGAATTAATTACTTCATAAATAATAAAAAAAATATATATAAATAGTAAAAAAAAAATGTATATACCGAATTTAAATAATTTTTCTATATCATTTTTATTATTGAAAATTCAAGAGTTAATGTAAATAATAAATAATATAAATAATAAAAAAAGTGTATATAAATAATAAAAAATATATATATACGGAGTTTAAATAATTTTTCTAAATAATTTTTATTGTTGAAAGTTTAAGAGTTGATAACTAGATTTCATTAATTGCTTTTAATAAATTCAATACAATTCTAAAATATTAATTTAAAATGTTATATCTATAGATAAAAATCATATATATAATAATTAATGAATGAAGATATTCATTTCAATTACCAACTTTTAATCTTTTAGAAGATCAAAAGCAATTTCTTTGAAAGTACAAAAACAATAATATGATTAATTCATAGAAATTATTATGTATATTTGAAATTATATTGTTGTTAATTGAAGATTTTTAAACGTGTTATAAATATGAAACAGAATATATGTGTTATGTATATTGGATTATCTCAATTATTTTATTTCTTAATTAATGTATTAAAGTTCTATTAAAGTTTTGTATTCGTAACAATATCTGTTAAGTAATAGAAAAAAATAAGAATATATATGATGATAAAACATCGAAGATAAGCTTGAAAATTAATTGAAAAAAATAATTGAAATTATATTATGTTATATCAAATTGATTTTACATTATAAATTATAACATTAAAATCTTATATCAAAATAGAAATATTTTATTAACTGATTATGTATCTGAATTGAATCCAATTAGCATAACAGAATCTAAAATAATTGTTAATATGAGAAATTCTATTGCAACTTAATGAGATAGTAATATCATAAATTTTTAAATCTTAAATCTTATTTATATAAAAGATATCTCGAATCATTAAGGAAATATTTTTAACAAATGGAATTAATAATTAAATAGCAAAGTAAAATTTTTGTCACTTGAAAGATAATACTGTACATGTATGTATTTTATATACAAGCATTTATTAAAAATATATATTGATTTATCTCCATTTATTATCATAAACTACAAATTTATGAAATCAATAATGTAATCCATAAAATTTAAAAAATTAATAAAAAATATAAAATCTAAAAATGTAAAATGATAATAATAAATAATAAATTTGTAAAATCTATGAAAAAGAATAAATTATTAAAATTATTTATATTTACAATCAGATTTGGACAAAATATAATCTGGTTATAATAATTGAAAATAATTAATGCAAAATCATGTTATTAATCATAATTATTGATCAATAAACAATCAATAATATAATCAATGATTATAATTAATTTAATAATCATTAATCATGATTATGATTGAATAATTATAGTTTTGATTATGATTGAATCGATAATTTGTAACATATTTGTACATTATTATATATATCGGTATATATAAGAAATATTATTGTTATAATTAATGATTATAGATTACAAATATTGTTTTAAAAATTACTAGATTAATCTTTATGATGATTACTTGATTAATAATTATGATAAGTATGATTATTTTTTGTAATCAATTATAATAATAATTAAAATATAATTGATTATCAAATTCTATTTTCGTTTCCTATTTACAACAATTTCGGAATAAAAATAAAAAATAATAAATAATGAAATTTATAGAAAAAATCCAAATTGAAAAAAATTATATCAAAGCATCAAATATGATTTGAATATTTGCAATTAACAATATTTGAAAAAATTATAATTTTAAATTTATAATTAGAATATATCTGTAACTAAATCAATATCAAAATAAATATTCGTTCTTAACAAATATTAATATGTTTATTAATTATAAAAACAATAATATATATAATCTATAAATTAAAGAAACAATTCGCACTATTTATATTTTATTGTATTATATTGCAAAGAGATATAATTATATCTGCATACATACTATTATTATAATAAAAACAAAAATATAGCAAGAAAAAATCATTTGATAGAAATCATTTGATAGTATTTATCTGCATCATCTATCATGATGATCGCGCAATTGAAAATTCCATAACGCAATATGTATTCGATTTTTTCATCTGTTCTGATTCCATAATAATTCATAGATGTATATGTTGCAATAATTGAATACCAGTAATCCTTGAGATGAATAACTGTTTTTCTTATATACAATACATCGAATTAGATGATTGATAGATTTTTGTCTCAAGATAAGTGATTTATCTTGTTATCAAATTACGAAAAAAAAAAAATAACGCAAATAATCTCGAATGATCTTATAATTATTAAAATATTTCGCATTTAAAATATAAATTATATACGATTAATACATTTGAAAAAAATCAATAATTTTAACATCTATATTTACTTATTATAAATTGCATGATAAATAAAAAATAGTTTTATATAAAAATATATTTTTATATAAAAATCCAAAAAAGAAAAAAAATATCGTTTTATATCTCAAAACCTGATTCTAATGAAATAGAATTGTTTCAGAATATAAGTATTTATGTTGCTTATGTAAAACATGCTAAATACAATATACATGTATATATAATATGATAAATATGTTTTGCACAAAAATTCTAGATTAGTCATAACTAAGAAAAAGAAAAAAATTTAGTTTTTGTTAATGAGAGAAAAAATAAGAGTTTAATTTATGCTGAACTTGAAAAAAAGAAAAGAATATATTCACGGTCAGTTAAGAGGAACAGGTTCGAGATATAATAAGATGTTTATATTCCAAAGAAAATTATTCCGAGATCCAATAGTCGGATCTTCTTTCCACAGTTTGCGTAACTCTTTTCTGTGAATCGATTTTGGATAATTCAATATCAAGGACAAGTTGAATAAACCCAAAAGTTTGAGCAATAGGAAATAATAAAGATAATTTTATAAATTTCTTATTTGAAAAACATTCAATAGATGAATCAGAATTATTTCTAAATAGGTTTTGATTCCATTTAACTGACTCAAGGTTAATTCGAAATGTAATAAAAGTGAAAGTAGTTGTATAAATGTTTTCGAAACAAAGTGTGGCAGCGATGAACTTAATCATTAATTATTCTGATCACTAAGCACCTATATTTAAATATACAATAATACATATTAAATAATAAGGATGAAATTTCATTTAAAAGTATATATCTACTGAAAATAAACAGTATCATGTGAACAATTATTATTGATTTTAAAATTCAACGAAAAATATTCTGTTCCACGTATTCGAATTTCTCTGAATTTCCATTCCAAATACGTATGTAAATATTATTGAATAAACAATAATCCAAAACGAAAGTGGTGCTTTCTCTAATTAATAAAAGAACATACACTCTGTCAACAATTAACCCTCCATCTCAAAGAAATTTTCACACAATTTATTTCATTATTCAACTTTTCACAATTTCGCTGAAAAACTAATCAATGATTTATCACCGTAAAAAATTTTCAATTCAAAGTAACATAAGCGCTGCTCTATTTTTAGGAAATTTAACTTATTCCAATACGAAAACTATGCATAATTATCTCAAATTTATCAAGATATACATACATAATATTTAATTTATCAACAATCACTGCATTATATCGACTATAGTGAACAAAATGAATTAACGATACCAGATGATCTATATATTTTATAATAGAGAAGTGTCGACGAAATGATCAACAGGTAGTAATCGCAAGACTGCGACACTAGAAATTGTTCGATTGCCGCGCAAAAGAACATTGACTATCGAGGATTCGTTAGATTGCGAAATGTTGTTTTGTTCCTTATCATGTTCGTTATCATGCTTTATTATATTATATTCTAATTAATTTATAGGAAGTAATTATCATTGTTTATGGCTTTTTAAATTTATATATATACATTAATAATTAAAAATTTGCATACATCAATTGCATTTGTATTCTACATTTAATTTTTCATACACGATGTTACATAATAACTTTAATTAGACATGAAATAAATAATAATATATACTTTATTCAATCATAAAATAAGTAAATAAATTTGTGTATGCTATGTTTTTTCTTTATATAAAAATATCATAAAAAGATTTTTTTTTATTAATAATTGATGAAAAAGAATTTTTTCTAGCAATTATAAGTATAATTAAAGGATTTTAGATACTAGTTTTGAAAAATTTAAATACAAATTGAAAACTTTAATATAGTAATTACAATATATAATTTTGCATATTCTTGAAAATATTTTTCATTATAAATATATAATAACAATATTTTCTTTTAATTGTATATAAAAAATTCTTGTAATAATCAATATTGTTTAAAATATTATACATCTATAATGGACATTTAGTTTCAATTTTATTTATTTTTTATTTCTTCTATTAATTGTTATTTAAACATATTTCTTCTGATATTGGTAAAAATTTTAATTATCAGAATAAAGATTGCAATCGCAAAAAAAAATCAAACTAAAAAATCAAATTAAGCTAAAGATAAGGAATAAATTATTTTGATAATTTCCCATTTCTATATATATAAACAAAGAAAAATAATTTATGTTATAAATTAAAATTTAATTAATTAAAATTTAAAAATATTTTAATAAATAATAAAAGCATATATAGTCAAACTTTTGATCGACATAGATTTCATTATACATGAAATCCTATTGTTTTCTATAAAGATGCTTGTATATAGAGTAATGAAATAAATTTTCTCACAACACTTTCACTTCATTCTACTTTTCATATATTATTATATAAAATTACTTAATCGATACATGATTTCTCTAATCAATGGTAACAAATGTATTAATCACCAAAGCACCGATAAATATACACACACCTTTCCTTTCCCTTTTGGTCGATGCATTTCTCTACACGAAGACCCGCTAATATACTCTATTCGTGACCCGAGTCGCGACTAAGAGGAATGTTAGTGTCACTCGTAAATAAACATGGGATACACGCGAGCGTTCGAAGACGATGATAACGCAGTGGCGGCTGTTCACAGACAAGTCCATCGAGCCGATCGCGCGTTTCGCCACGGCCAATCGCGCGTCTATCGCTACCCACCTCTGTGTTCATCCTGCGGGAATGTCGAGGACGCCAATACGTTGCAAGGTCGCAAGTACATTGCCTTTTGTGGCATATATTGATATGAAAGAAATTTAGAAATTACTAATTTCTATGTTGATATCTCGAAGAATCTCTTGTGATTCGTATTGGGGATATTCGTGCTTTATGAAAAACATGGTAAAATTTTATTTAACATTAAGTATTATGTATTTTGGCATTTTTAATGATTGATATTCGTTAATTATTCTAGTGATTATTAATATGAAACCTATTAAAATATATTAGGATTTTATTACAAATAAATTTAAATATTTCATTTTGAAAACTTAATTTTTATTTTTTATTTATTATGCGTTACATTATTGTATTCATTGTTAAAAGAAATTATCTTCGATTAGGGATTAAAAAGGTAAGATTTATAGTATGTAATATAATTATAATTATCAAAATATAAAATAACTAAACATTAAATATATATAATTACTAAAAATATGACATAAGTAAATGTAAAATATACAAAATTATGTAAAATAAAAGTCAATTATTATATATTCAAATAGTCAAAGTAAATAGAGTTCATTTAGACTTCATTTCTTTATGTCTATGATTACATAAATATGAAAATATAAATATATCATAATTATGAAAATACAAATTACCTTTAAAGGATTACAATAAAATTCAAAAACTCTAATATTATTATTGTTTAATTCTTAAAAATATCATTTATTTATTCAATATCTTGATTATATCTATATATATCTTGATCTATTTCAATTTATAATCATTATAATCACAATTAATTAATTTAAAACTTTACTCTATTGTAACAAGTTATTTTTTTAATATATAAAAAATATCAATGAACTATTTACTAATTAAATATAATATAATTTTTATGGTTTGAATTGATTTTCAAATTGACATTTCTTACAAAAAAATTTGTAAAAAAAAATTATTAATTGCAGGAAGATTTCGAAAATCCTTCGTCATTATTGATTTTCATAATTAACTCTAAATTACCAAACCAAGCAACATCGTATATTTTATTTCTGAAAATTGAGTATTATTGCGTATCATCTTGAAAAAAATTTTAAGTGAATTTTAAATGACTTGACAAACAAAGTAAAGTTCTCATAATTTTTGCTGACTAAAGTCATTATTTGTTTTATTACTTTCTGTCGATGATTGATATATGTACATTACGATGGTATTACGAGATGCACTATTTTCGCTGTGACAGCAGTTAGGAAATGTCGAATTATGTAACTGTACCGATATGTCAATGTGATGGAATACATCTCGGACACATATCAATTTATGGATGTCGTTGGAAAATGGACTGCGATCAATTTGACACGTACACGCTTGATCTGATGAAGCAAAATGTTTGCAGTGTGAAATTCTAACTTGCACGTATAATACGATAGTTGAAAGTATAGAAAAAGAATAGAGGAAAATTTCCATAATATGAATTATTTTCACGGAAGACAATTTGATTTCTTGCAACATATTATTTTAATATGTTATTAAATTATTGCATCATAATTACTGGTTTTTAATTTTGATCATTTCAAAATCGCGGAATTCAGCAATTATTTTTATTTATTACTTTATTCAGAATTCAAAATACTTAAAAATATTTTTAAAGTAACGACATCTTGTTTTATAAAATTAAATCTCATTAAAATATTACGAAATCTTATTATAAAATACAATATATAAATTGAAATATTTCTTATTTTTATTAAAATTTTTATTTCTAAAAAAATATATTATTTTTAAAAATATATTGAATTGAACTATTTTTAAAATTTTTAGAATAAACATTGAAATCCTTCAATTCTTATTTGATTTTTTCAATTTAATTTGATTTTCGTTAAATTGGTACAATAATAAAAAAATCACTAATTATAAAAACAAAAATAAAGTATCTAATTCATAAATAATATATATATAATATATATTATATTTATATCATACATCTTTCTCTTCTTCTTATCTATATAAGTCTATAAATATGTAAATATATTGCTTTATTTGAACAAAAGAACCATTAAGTAAACAATTTATTTTCATTAACACAGAATTCAATAAACCTATTAACGTACGAAAAATTTCTCTTATGCAAAATTCTTTGAACAAGATTCAAGTTTAAAATGCAATTACACAAGAATCACCAAGCAACTATGGTAACGCTACTTTTGAACAAATAACCGCAGGATATGTAAACTTCATCTGTAATACAACGAAATATAGTTAGAAATATTGTCTCTTCACCTTCAAAATGAACAAGATGAAACCCATTCGATTAAGCTCATTTATTTCTATCGTTATCATCAAAGCATTTAGAAAAAGTCGATGGAAATGATTATCTTTTCAAAATTACCTTTATAAAATTTTAAAAAATTGTCACATTTTGAAAAATTTGTTAAGAATCCATTTAATATACTTAGCAATATTTATTTATTTTTGCTAAAATTTATAAAAAGAAGAGACTTTATGTTGTAAAATAAAACTCTTTGAATATATATTTTAATGTTATTAACTTTAGCTTCAAATATAGATAAAATACCTATTACATATATCTCATATATATTTTAATCTACTATCATTAATTAGAATAAATTACGAATTTGATTTATATGAATCATCTTAATATTACTTATTGCTAAAATAAAAAAGAATATAAATTAATTAATAGATGAAAACTAAATCAAAAATATTAATATCTATATTCTTTTCATAAAATAAATTATAGAATCATATATTATTAATTATTCTGATTTTATAATGTTCAAGATAATTAATTTAACTATCTACATTATAATATCAGATAGAAATATTAACATATATATAACAATATATAACATATATATAACAAACAAATATAAAAGAAAATGTAAAACAATATACTTTTATATCCTCCTAAGCACAGGAATAACTTCTGGTTCTCATTCACCATACAAACAGAAATATCAGACATGCATGTTACATAGTTTTAATTTCTAATGTAGTGAAATCACATTTTTGCGCGGATTCGATCGCACAGTCGTGTATTCGTGTTCGTGTATCGTGTTTCGCATATGTTCCAACGAACGACGAAACTTCATGCATGGTCATTTACATTGGTAGACGTAAATTACGTGTTCGGCATATTTTGCACGAAACCAGTGATGAAAGAGAGAAAGAAAAACACCCGAAAAATTCAGCGTGAAAACAGCATATACAACAGCTCCATCAACGACAGATCGTTCCCATGAATAGTGATTTATATATGCGGAAGTTGGCGAACCAATCGTAATATAGATCTTTCGCAATATAGAGAAAGATCGAAGTTGAACAGATTCTTATCGCGAAAATAATGTGCAATCTTCTTGAATTAGACAAAATTTTTCTTGAATGATAAAATTCGTAAAATTTTGTTAAAAACGTTGTTTTATCCGTAATCATATTGAATTATTGTTATTTTAGTATTTTGTTAATTTATCGAATACATATTTAAAATATTTTCGAAAAATTTTAGATATTAAGATAATGAAAAATAATAGAATATGAGTTATACAATTATAAAATATAAATTGAATAATAAAATATAAAACAAATTGATGGACTTTGCTCTTCGAACTATAAGAAATTTAATTTTTAAAATTGTCTATATACAGATAACTACATAATTGGTATATATAAATATTAATAATTTATATATTAAAAAATAAAAAAATATTATTTATGTATAGCTTAATAAAGATTATAATTAAGAAATTTTTATAATTCGGAGAAACTTAATTTGATAAATGTTGATTAAAATATCGAAAAATAAAAAGATGAAATAAATTTATGATAGTTTAGAAACAGATTTTGAATAAATATAATTATATATATAATATAATATAACATATATAATATAATTATATAGTTTTGTCCAATTTTTCAATAAATGCAAATATCCCATTGTATAGTAATATGACAAAAAGTAATATGATATAAATCATATCATCTTAAATATATAAAAATTTTAAAACTAAATATAAATGTAAAATGTTATTCGTAATATATAACTTTTAAAATAGCATTAAAGACTCAATCTTAAAAATATAAAAACAATTTTAAATAAAATAAGTACAAATTTTATATAAAACTATTGGTTAAGACTTATTTATAAAGTTAGCAAAAAGCAATTGAAATTTGCTTTCTCTTTAAAAAAAGAGAAGAGAAAAAGAAAGTGAAGCTCTGTCATCATTATATCTGTCATACTTTATTTTCATTTCACTTCATATAATATGAACTTAAAAATTGTTTATAGCTTAATAAATAAGTTAATAAATTATTTATTAATAGAATTGTTTAAAAGTTAATAAATTTCAATTATCATTTTTATATACCAACTTTTGTGTTTGTCTCAACTTCTAGAATCGATTCTTCAAACGTTCCATACATTATGTAAACATATATTAATATCCTAATGCACATAATGTTATCGAAAACAAATTTTGAATGCTTAATATTATGTAAAATAATATCAATATAATAATATAATTACTTTTTTATAGTATGAAAACTTGTTTTATATATTTACAATGATTGTATTACCGATAGTATCAATAAAATAGTATTACTTATAAATATCATATTATCTGAACTTAATTATTTGTTCAATCATCATATTATGTAATCGATGTTTATATAGAAGGAAGATAAGAATTTATTAATAGTTTTGTATAATTAATTAATATAAGATGAATTATATCGAGTAAAAATTAAAAATACATTTAATATAGTTTTAAATATACAATCTATCTATATATTATACAATCTATCTATACTTGTATTTTATAATTTATAAAATATATAAATATATTTATATATTTTATAATATATGTAAAGTTATATAAAAATCGTATTACGCATATTTTTTTAATTCTTAAATTCTCCATAATCGGAAATTTTTGTATTTCAACTTTTTACAAAAAAAATAATTTCAATTAATATTAGATAATTAATATAGATAATATTAATAGAGATAATATATAATATAGATAATAATAATATAAATAATATATAAATATATAATAAGTTTTTCATTGCAATTTATTATACGAATTAGAGACCAATCAATTTTATAAATAATATAATGAATAATATATTGAAATATATTAATATATTAATATATTGAATAATGAAATAAAAATACTTTTAATCGATAAATGAATTTAATATCAATTAATGCAATAAAGATCAAGTTTTTATTAGAATATTGCTTCAAATTTACTAGAAATTTAAAAATCGAAAAATATTAATTATGCAGATAATTTATAAAATAATATATATTTTAAGACATAAAATTAAATAAAAAATAAATATCTTAACTCGATAAAATTAAGTTGAAATCTGTAAATGCAAATTCACATTTCAATGAATGTTTCGAAAAATATCATATTACATATTAATTTAATAATTAATTATAAATAATCCTTCAAATATTATTATACAAAATTTATATTATTAACTTCATTATTAATTTTATTTTAAATTTTCCAAGCATGCATATATCAAAAACAAATCAAATATATCAAAATTATTACTCGATACCCATACCAAATCATATATACATATAATACAAAACATATCCAGATTGAAGTATAATTATAAATAATTTTGGAATAAAAACAATGAAAAGCACATTCAAAATTTAACTTACTACTTCGTTTACTTACTACTTTTGGTATAACATCCGTTAACCACGCAAACTTTAGTCCTCGTACAATTAGAAATAAAGCTGTGAAAGATATTATTATTTCCATATTTTCACAAAGATCAATCTCATGGCGACTCGGTCCATAAAATATGTATTCGACAGTCGAACAGTACGCGTGCTCTTATTGAAATAACGAACGCGGCAAGGTGGCACTGTCTTTCGGCCAATTTCTCGCTTGCACTGCGATCATGCGATAGCCTGCATACGCTCGTGTTACGTGAGAGGAGAAGGGAAAACGCACTCGTAAGATCGTCGGTCATAAAGCTGGATTGCAGTTGAATCTACGCCTGGTTATCCACAACGCGTTTCCGTTTAAAGCTGTTTATTCGTGTATAAAACCGCATATAAAGTAAATAACTGACATCATAGAGAATAATTAATTAGGATAAATCGAGGTAAGATAGCGATATTAAAAGAAAATACGTATAATTTATTTGTTTCTTGTATCAGAAAAATAATATTTTTTTTAAAGGATTTTACATGTTTATATATTAATATTTACATGTTTTAATATACAGTAAATATAGAAGAAAAAGTATAAATATAGAATATCCATTTTATTTTTTTTGAAGCGTCATAATAGTAATAACTAAAAAAATCAAATGAAAAAGTTTGAAGAATTTCATATGCTATATAAACATAAATGTTATGAATTTTACAAAAATTTTGATTTTTGATTTTTTTTCCTAAATAAAGACAAAATTTGTATGATTAGTATAAATTTATAAATAGTAATATGAGACATTATTATTTTAAGGAAAATAAGTTATAAAATTATATTAAAATATTAGAAAGATTTTATTAATATATTTTATAATAGAAACTCAGATATAATAAGACAATCTCGATTAGAATTACTTTATTTTGCAATAATATGTGTAAATTGTGCTCTTTGTAAAATCATAATAAACTCATAATTAGCATGATATTGATAACAATCTACCTTTATAATTTATTTTTAAATGTTTTCAGAAAATTTTAATTGTATTTGTATCTATCAGTTAAATATTTTATATTTCTACTTATCATTTTATTTTTTGGTATCATATTATAATTAAAAATACAAATATTTCAAATCTTCATTAATATATTAAAATTACAATTATTAGAGTATTTTAATTTACTTTCTTTATTTCTTTAAAAATCATGAAATAAATTAAAGTAAATTTCATCTTAATAAACACATAGAAACTTTCTATTACAGTAGAAACATAAAATATCCACCAAACAAAAGAAAAATAACTATCGACAATAATTACTATAGGAAAGTGTTTTGTCATATTTGAAATATATCAAAATTATCAATATATACAGATCAAAACCTTGATGTCTCATGTTTCTATTCCATCTCATATTTGTATCCTTTCCTTTAGTATTTTATTAACATAATAATAACGTATTATTAATTTATATAATACACAATATATTACTATAATATATATAATACATAATATATTATTATGTATTATATATATTATTACTTTATATATTTACTATTAATAATAGTACATATAATTTATATATATATCACATGATTGATGATATATATTATGTAGATATGTTTTAATATAATTTGATTTATTTTTGATATTATTTTATAATTATTTTTCATAAAATAAAAAATAAATAAAATTTGTAAATAAAAACGTCATTTTATCTGGCTCTTATACATAATGATAAGCATTCTAATATAAGATAAATATATTAATTTAATCAATATAATTTTGATACATCAATTTTTTTATATTTGAAATAAGATAATAAATTTATTATTATTTTAATCTGCTATCTTACATTGTGAATAAATAATAAAAAATAAAATTGAAATATGTTTATTTTAAAATATATTGATATTCAATTTTGTATTTTTATAAACATTAAAATTTATTATTTACAACTTTTTTTTATTTAAATTTCTATTTCAGTTAATATTTAAATTTATTAAATTTTAAATTTATTAAATTTTTAAAAATGATACATGCATTCAAAATCTTAATACCTAATATCTAATTTTATCGGTTATAAGATTATTATGTATTAAAAATAAAAAATGACATTTGTGATCTTATTTGATTTTTTCTATTACTCTTTTATTGAAATTTGGAAAAATGTGAATGTAAAAGCGAGAGTTATATGACACTCACTTCAGACCTTTGAAAACATCGGTTCCCCTTTTCTCTCATCGATTCGTGGCCAAGTTACGGAAGCTGTCGGATCTTAAGGAATCCGGCAACGCATTCGAGAGTAAGACTTACGCAAGAATTTTATGTAACACATTACAAAATGAAATCTTATGAACGACCGGTTTTTGTTTGGGTGATCGTAATCGATGAGAAAATCTCCATTACATATAATTCACCGGATATTACGGTGTAATAGAAATCAACGAAAATTTTTTTCGAATTTCAAATTGCATTTACTCATAACTCCAATTGTAATTATGGAAATTTAAGGAAAGTTCTTTTCATTCGATAATTCTTTCTTTTATGTCATGATACTTCTAGTAATATTTTAAATATTTTAATATTACTTATGTTATGATTATTTATTTTAAATATTACTTATAATCAAAAAGTATTAAAGAATGAATAGTAGAATTATTAAACAATTGACAAATAGAATTAATACGAAAAATTAATATGAGATTATTTTCGTCTATTTTAAAATATTCAACTTATGATTTCAATCTGGATTCTTTTGTATAATAATTTAATAATAATTGTACAATAACTTAATAATCATATAATTATAAATATTAATTACTTGACAAAATTTTAATTATAATAAAAGTTATAAGTTATAAGTTATAAGCTTATCTTTAAATTTAATTTTATAATTTTACATCAAATAGAATAATTCTAGAGTTAAATATAAAATTAAATAAAATTTATTTAAAAACTATATGACTTGCAAAATATATTTTAATTATGTAAAAATTTTAATAATAAAATTATAAACTTGGAGTTTCAATCGATAAAAAAAAATAATGTACAAATTGAAAATCTTTGACTAGGAAGAAAGCAAAAAAAATTTTTTTTAATTTAAATAATAATAATGATATTAAAATAAATTTAAATTGATTTGCAAATCGATAAATAAATAAAGTTGGACTATGAATTGATGAAAAAAATATTAAACATTCATGAAAATCTTTAACTACAAAGATCGCAAATATGATTTAAAAACCAAATTCACAAAACATTATAAAAACTTAATTCATTTACAATTCTAATAACCTATATAAATTTTTCAAAACCAAAGTCAGTTTTTAAATTTTACAATTCATAGAAATAACATAATCAAGCCTACTTCATGTCAAACTCATGTCTAACTGCAACCCACGCATCTTCTTTAAAATTTAGTCAATTCAAAGTGCCAGTTATGTCTCCGCATACTGTGATAACGTCACCATTGCGAAACCCTGTTGTCGGTAAGTCCCATTTATCGAGCCCAAATGGATCCAAGGGGATCGTCTTTATACCTCATGCAAAATCGTAAGATCGGTATCACGGTTCCTCCCTCTGATATTATGCCTCATCAGTATAGCGATGTCGTTGTCGTCTTTTATTCCAAGAAAAATTAACAACTAGCAGGCGAGTAATTGTCGGCTGTTAAACCACCGCAGAATGTAATTACGCGAGAATAAAGCAGTGTAGCAGAAGTAAATACGGAAACCCGGCAGCGAGGAAAACGAATTTGTCACCGATTTCGGTTAGGATGGTTACGAATGGTGGGAAATTCGTAAAGGCGATGAAATTTCTTCTCGTTCTTGTTCTTCGATCGTTTTCATCGGAGGACACGAGTTCTCGAAGTCGTTGTTGATTCTGTTGATGATAGGCACACGATAACGAGCACAATGGACGTTGCATAATTTTAATTGGACGCTTTGTTCGGTCTTCGCTTCCTTTGCCTCCGTCGGTAACAGGATTACGTGTCAGGAATGATTTTAGCTTGAACGTCGCGTCGTTGCATCCTCCTAGAACGATTCGATTTTATAATGAGTTCGATCGCAGTCGATCCCTCCTTTTGTCGACGTCCAACCAGGAAATCCGGTGCATTCGAAGAATTTCATTAGAAGTCGGAAGAGTTGTGGAACTTTGAGACACCTTCCTTTTTTAACTTTAATTTCTTGTTTTATCCATTTTTTCCACGTAATTGTTAAATTATAGGATTTGATTAAATGTTTGTTCTATTTGAAAAGAACATTTTTTTGAGATAAATATATTCTGTAAATTATGTATATATATTTTTTTCCTTTTTTAAAAGATATTTTTTTTTTTTAAATTCTATTTTTTAGTATCTAGCATATTCGATTACATAGTGTTCTCTATTCTAATATGAATATATTTCGATACAAATATTTTGTTCGAATCATTTCGATTTTATAGCTATTACTTATTTTTTTAATACTGATAAGGCGTATTTCTTTCTATAATCATGACTTTGAGATATTTTTTCTTAACTGCGTTTATTGCAGCTATTAAATAATACAACATTAAATTTTTTATTTCAAACTATTATTCGTCAAATTTTTTTCAAATAATTTTTATCTTTTATATATTTGTTTCTGATTTAAATAAAAATACATTATATATAAAAATAATTAATTAGTTGAATTTTGAGACATTTTTTTCTTATTTTATGTTTTAATTGGTTGTTAAGAATTATTCATAAGTCAGTAAATTTGTTGGAGTTTATTTGATTTAAAAATATAAGCTGAAATTATTTTCTTAAAAAAGAATATATAATATAAAATAAAAAAAAAAAGAAAATTTTACCGATAAAAAATATATATAATATAAAAATATTTATATATTTAAAAATAATATATAAATTAAATATAATTAAATAATAATAAATTAAATAATATAAATTAAATTTTATCGATTCGTTTGCACAATTTATGCACAATTTAAAAATAAAAATTTCAATGCAATAAAATTCATAATCAAATGCATAAAGATAACATTATCTATATTCGATTAGATATCAATTCGTATTTATAAAAATTTTTTTTCGAATTATCAAAAAAAAAATCATGATCTTTCACATATTCGTTTCTCAGATTAAAATGCATTTTTTCATATATAAGAGTATTTTTATCGTACAGAAAAACATGAAAACTGACAAAACATACTTATCTCGACCGTTAAAACGTTTCGCATCAAATACAACCCGATAACGATTCTATTTGGAATGCAGCTTAATGCGTAATACTGTTCATTGCGTAACAATAGCGACTCGAAACTGCATCTTCCGCGCTTTCATAGCGTAATTCAATTCGTAATGCAACGTCTGGCTTTCACCAACGTCTGAAAGTACGGGAAAAGATAATTTTCCCTCTCCCTCCGCAAGACGGTATCTTAATGCCGCGAAATCCAGCCGTCAGATAATACCTGTTATTAATTTGCAAAGACAATATAATGCAACTTCTACGTTGAATAGGATCGCGCGCGCGCGCGCGGCCTGCAACTAAAGACAGTTGCTTAATTAAATTACTGGTTACAGCTAACGTAAATGTTTCTCTCTCCCTTTTCTACTTGTTACAGAAGCGTCATCGAAATATTGTGTCACCTTTACCGAAGCCACAAACTTCTCTCTGATGATGACAGCACGCGCCTTGAATAAGCAATTTGCATTCATAAAACGTTATTGTTAGCTAGCGACTATAAATATGGGTGAACTCTGTTTATATGGAAGTGATATTTGTGCTATAGCTTAATTATTGTTCATGATTAGACTTTTAAATATGTAAATACTAGAAGTAAGTAAATTTTATTGCAGATTCATATTTATAATTATATAATCTGTTAATCTATTAATTAAATTATTCTTTATTATATTTCGAAACATATAAGGAAATTTAAATTTCTATCATTTTCTTTATGCTGAATTTATTAAGAAAAAAATTAGATTTGATTCCTAAAAAATACGTAGAATTTTATTTAAAAGTTATAAAAAATAGAACTTTAAACTTTTCAATATATCTTAAAAAGTAGAAAAAAATATTTTATTTTTATTTTAATTATTTATATTTCTTATTTTAAGATTAATTTAAGTGTTATAATTTTTAATTTAAAAAGATAAAATTATAAATAAAATTAAAATATGCATTGAAACATATATGGTTTCATAAAAATTTCGATATTTACAAAAAATATTAAGATAAATCATTTTTTTTTAATTTTAGTTTTGGAATGGTATTTTGTTTGAAAGAAAATATAATAATTTTGCTTTCTTTGAATGATTATTAATTATTTGTTAGAATAGATTTTTCTAATGATAAAATATTTCCAGATATATTGTTTATGAACAATATTATTTTTCTGAATTTTAATCTTTAAAATTTTCGAAGAAGAGGAGAATTTTCTATCTCACTAATATATTATATATATTATATATTATATATAATATTATTATATATAATAT
>NW_006263408.1:273724-280519 GCF_000469605.1 Apis dorsata
ATTATTATATATATTATATATTATATTATATATAACTATATTATCTATAGTTAAATAGATTTAAAAAAAACCAATGATATATTTACATTTATCAATAGAATGTATCTACGCTTTTCTTTAAAAAATAATTATTTTAAATTCATAATTCATCATAACCAAAAGTTAAATTCATAAATTTAAAATTGTAAATTATTCGAACTCAAAAATATATTCATTATTATCATAAAAAAAAAATAAATAATCCGAAACTTTCATTTTAATATTTCAAATCAAAAAAACGAAAAAACATAAACTAACATTCAATTATGCTAGTAATAGATATCATCACCTACCTATTATACAATTAGAGGAAGAACATGAAATTCAAACGAATATTTTATATGTTAAAACCTAATAACATTTTCCCACCAGCAATCAAGTAATACCACTATCAAGAATCATAAAAACGCGCTTAACGGGCTTAACCAGTTTTCTCTTATCTCGCAACTCGGTAAATCGAATTCCACCTAGCATAAGTATGACCCATTACTTTTCGCGAAAAACGATGTTAGAGATCGAAGGTTATACACTATTGCACACATAGAGATGAAATATTACTCCCGAGTAAATTATTCCTTGTCCCACCGAATATGATGAAACGATAATAGTGCATGGCCTCCAAAAGTTCTGATGATCGCACAATGCACTTATTTCGGGAAAATTAACGAGCGTGGGGATAGAAAGGACGGAAGGAGGGAGGAGTGCAATTTAATCGTCGTGAATTAAGCACCAGGGAACGTAATTACGCGTAGAACAAAGCACTGGCCCCGCGGTCCGCACTGCAAAGTAAATACGGAAATATAATGGTACAAATTTGTCGCGAGTGCACGGCTGCATCCGTTATCGGCGGCCATTGCGAGGGCCCGCTAGCTGCGACTACAGGTGGGGGCTCACGAGTGCAATTTAAAAGTCCATTTGTTTCTGGATAACGTCAGGAAACGCCGACGCCACTAGTACACGCATTTCATCCGAAAAATATTGTACCTGAAAGTGGTATATACCGGGTAATACGTAATGGTTGCGCACTGGTTCCGTGGACGATGAGTTAAAAATGAAGGAGTTAGGGTGAAAAAGGAAAGCGAGATGAATTTAGTGATAGATTGGAAGCACGCTTTAGTTAAAGACTTCTTTTCGGGAATTCCAATAAACAAATATGAGAAGAAAAATGATAAACGAATAGATATATATTCATATTTTAAAAGATTGTATGGTAAGATTATATTATAATATATAGAAGTATGATACTTTTGATAATATTTCTTCTCTTTAAATTTTTGTATTGATAAGAAAGATTGTAAGCAATCAAATTTTAAAAATTGAAAAACAACTAAAAATAGATACATATTCTTGTTAGATGGACACTTTTTATTCTTTTTAGTTGCTAACTCAATTTTAAAAGATGGAATAATTCTCTAAATTCTTTAAGATATAATTGTAAAATATTTAGAGATAAAAAAATTCTTTTCAATAAAAATTAAATGTTTTTTAATCTATCTATCATTTTTAATTTAAATCTATCAAAAAAATATTAAAATAATAAAAATTATTATATATATATTGAAAAAATTGTATATTTATTTGAAAAAATATAGCAATTATGAACAATTGCATTTTTTATTGTAAAAATAACGATGTATATATTATTCCATATTCATCAATATTCACCAATATTAGACATTAGTAAATATTAACTTTTTTTCATTAACATTTATTTTTCGGCTACCATCGACGTAATCAATGGTATGAACGATTTATAAGTGATAATAACTATTAACTATTAACTATTATAATTAACGCTACCGTTCAAATTAAATATATTAAAACTAATGAACTAAAATAAAATTTGGATATTATACAAATATAATATTTGGATATTATATATATATTTGTTTATCTATATATCATTTTCAAAAGAATATATTGTAGATAATTGTAGATAATTAATATAATTTTATATCTACAAAATCTTATTTTATAAATTTTTTTTTTATTTCCCTGAAAATTTCAATTTTTCATGCCAATTTATGAGCATTTTTTTCTAATAAATATAATTCATTTTCCATTTTATTCTTATCTTAATCGCATTATTCATTAAACAAAGAAACCTTGTAATAGTTCATTCTAATAATAATTTTTTTCCATTACCACTATTTCTCATTAAAATTAATTTCCTTTTGTATTATAGGTCATGGCATCATGTGTTTATGGTGTATCGCAAACAATCGATGATTAAGTCAATATATCAATTGTGTATTTATGTTGTTAAGCTTCTCATGCATGCATCTTTGAGAAAATTATGCTAAATTATTCCTTTTTTGCCCGCATTTTATGTCTTGTGCTGCTCATGATGCCACAACGATTCCCTCGATTAATTCTTCGCTCCTTTTCGCCTTCTCGAACTCCCTGGAAGAGTTATTGATCGTCTGGATTATCATCGAGGTCGTTGACTCGCGCTCTCGCGCCTCCTACATCTATGTGCGTTACGTACTATGTGCCAGCAAACGAAACCTAAATCATCCTTGTTCGAATTTCGTTGCTCATTTATCAACTTTTCATATGTCGATAGTCACTGGCTGATTATAGTAGTCAATAGACGTGCACAAAACATAATTGTATCGTTGGCCAACATTGTCGTATTTTCAATATTCACGACCGCGGTAGCAAAATGGTTTGCGCAATGTATTCAAAAAGTGGTGTCGAAAGCTTGAACTTTCGAACACACGATTCTAGTCGTGTTTAGTAAACAATATAATTGATTTTGAAATTTGATATACAATAAAAGGATAATATATATGTATACAATTTTTATATATATACAATATTTATATGTATATATTTATATAAACATATAATATATTCATAGAATATTTTTAGAAAATCGATTCTAGGAATCAAAATAAATGCAAAAATTGATATAACAATATCGTTGTTTATTTATTATAACTAATATAAAATTCTAATTTATGTTAGATGAAAGGAGAGGAAAATAGAACGAGATTGCTGTTTGCATTACATTGTTATTGCATTTTATTTTTGTCTCATTTCATCTAATACCAACTTAAATTACTTATAATTTAATAAATAAGCCTTGATCGATTTTTATATAACAACTTTTGTATTCGTTTTAATTTTTATTCGATTGATATTCAAAGATGTTTCACTAAAGATATTTATTAATATATATATTAATATTAATATTTTATATATACAATAATAATATATTCAGTGAAATCTTTATATTTAATATTTATTTTGAAATTAATATTTAATAGGTCAAGATATAAAATACATACTCAAGAGAAAATATTTAAATGTTTTATCGTCATATTCATTGATTATTCCCCTTCTTCCCTCAAAAGAATAATATTAAATGATCATGAATGAAAAAGGATAGAAATAAATTAGAAAAATTAGGAATGCACAGAATACATTTTAAAAATCAAAAATCATCAAATTGATAAAATTCGATTTAACAATTGGTTTCAGAAGAATTTCTCGAATGAAAATAATAATTAACTATAAAATAGTAATACGATTGCCACATATATAAATATTATTTATTTGGCAAACGGATTTGAAATTCCCGCCAAAGTAAACGTGACGCAAAATTGCATAGCAAGACATATGGATCAAAGTGGGGGAGAAAGCGAGGCCCAGTATAAAACAAACTTTATTTAGTCAAGGACGAGAATGTCAGGATGGACAAAGAAATCTGGAGGTTAGTGACATAATTTATTTTCGTGTGAATGTATTAGTGAATATAGAAATATAGTATATGCATGCAAGAAACAAGAGACACCGGCGGCACCAGTGTTAAAACCAACGAGGATAAACGAGTGTCATAATTAAGAACGTTCTAGCGAAAAGCGCGAGCGTTCACAACACTTCGAGGCACTCGTCGCTTTATCGTCGCTCCGTATACGCTTGAAGTGGGGATATTGCGTGTGCATGTGTGCCACGGCGCTGCACATATACGACGTGCACGTACGTCCACATGCCATCTCGTCATTTTGCTCGCGCGAGCCTCTCGGCTTTGCTCCCGGAAATTGCACGGCGTGAATTTAGTGCCTTGCCCTTCGACAGCTTGACTGAGTACACTTTCCGTCGTGGCGGCCTGTAGACGACAAGTTCGCTTATATATAACATACCTGTGTGTATATACCGTATTTAGGTTATACGGGGTGTTCTACAAAGTAATAAGGGGAACGAGAAACTCGAGAGCGAAAGTAAGATGGCCATTAACGCTTTCGCGTTGAACTTTGTCTAATGAACACTCGAGTGCTTCCGTGGCGAGATTTGAACGCGCTGGTGCCACCGTTTAAATGCTTGCAGTGTACGCTACTGGAGCGCGCATGCGCGTGCCGCGTTGCTTTTACGCGTCGAGTGGCGTTGAAAGAGTTAAGGAAGTTAAAGTCGTTAAAGAAGCGCTGCTGCAAATGTGACTACGAAAAATTATTAAGAAATTTTTGTATTAAACTGACATTTTTATTATTATAATCATATAATATTATTATTTTTAACTGAAATGTAAGAAGATACCGATTTATTTATTCATTTTTGAGATTAATTATAATAAATCGCAAAACTTTGGAGGAATTATTGCGTTATAACATAAAAGTCGACCTTGAACGTTTCGCCAAAGTCTTGAATAAGCATCTATTTATATTAATTTCACAATAAAATAAATCTTTGCCGACAAGAATATCAAAAAATATAATATGTACTTACGTATTCTCAATGATGTTTTTCGTTTACGTTGTCAAGAAATCGTAGATTTAAATTAAATGATTTTGTCTTTATATTTATGTCTATGTGAAGCTATGTTTAATGTATGAATTAGCGTAGAAAGCAATAGATAGAATACAAATGATTCTTTTAAAGAACCACAAACGATTGAAAAATTTTTACATTGCACACTGCACTTCGAGTGATAGATTAATGCTAATGTGTAGTTTTTTATTATTACATGATCATCAACTTCAATCGTAAACAAATTAAATATTATGTTTACACTAGATCTTTTTTACATCTTGCATTAAAATAACCTATAATATGATATATCAGTAAACAAATATCATAAACATTTAAAAACTATTTTAATATCAAATTGAATATGATTTATTTTTAAAATGTCAAGTTTTTATTATATACCTATAATTATATATAGATATCATTATAAATTATAATTATAATATATTTTATATATAATTTATTAATTATATAACAACTTATTATTATTCATAATATTATTTATAATATTCGTTATTAGATTTCTATTAATAGTTTTTATTAAAATTGTTTTCATCAAGGAATAATAATTGGAATAATCTAAACGTGCCAACAACTTTAATGATTTTAATATAGTTACATTCTTCGGAATTCATCTTTTTTTAGTTTTTAAAATATTTCATTCTTATATTTTTTTTAACTTTTAGAGCATTTATATTAGCTAGAATCTTAACAAAAATTTTATATAAGATATACTTCATACATATGTATATATATACTATCCCATAGAATTGCTAAGGTTAAGGCTCTTCTAAGGTTAAAAATAAAAATAAATTTGAATTAAAATTAAATTATATTTAATGAAGTATAATCTGGATATAATTTTATTATAGTTTTATATATCTGAAACATGCAATTTTTTTTTTTAATGAAATCTTAAAAATTTTAATCTAATGAAATAATTTTTTAATTTTTACAAAAAAGTATTCATACATTTTTGCTCTAAGTTTATTGATTAAAATTATTACAGTTAAAAATTTACTATATTATAATCTACGGATATTACTTATGTTATTACAAATAACAATTTTTGCACTCTAAAATATTTTTCCATTCTTTTTTTAACCATTTTTCCATTTCCACTTTTTTCCATTATTTAGTAAAATATATATATATCAGGTCAATTCATGTTTATATACATTATATCATAAACATAAGTATATTTGCAAATATACTCAAATAATTCAGAAAACATTTAATAATAACCTCTCAACTAATAGATTTAGAGCAAAAACATTGTATATACATGTACCTCTTATAGGTATATATACGTTTTTGTAAATCTATTAATCTATTATAACTGTATATATAATGTGATGTCACATGTGCCAATCTTTTAAAGATAAATCATTATGATATAAAAATATTTAATTCATTTTAGTTCAATTATCTCTAAATTGATTTTATAGATATTAGTACTACTAGTATAAGATACTATTAGTATAGACTACTAGTACTATTAGTACTACTTATAGTATAAGAACGCATTTTGGAGGACTCAATCGATAAGAATGCAAACCATCATTTGAATAACCTTCTAATGCAATTACATTAATCAAATCTATATCTGCGAACAATTTTCTGCAAAATATTTACGATATCTTTATAATACAATGCACGCATCAGACAAAGAAACTAATTAGAATCAATGACAAATAGATCTCATTCAAGGAATCATCTAGCGCAATATCGTCAAATTAAAAGCAGCAACTGATGATATAATTCGCACTTGCGTTATCGCTTCGATCTCTTACAATCATTGAGATTTCGAGATTTCATTGCGTTTCTACGCATAAATTTTCAGAACCGTGAACAGAAATACAGTCCAGCCAATCCATACTTTTCCTTCGTGCTTGGCGAAGCGAAGTTTGATTTGACCGCGATGACATCGCTGACACCACATCACACTTTTTTCTTTTTTTTTTTTTTTGCTATCGCGTTTGCAACGAATCACTGAATATAATACTT
>NW_006263408.1:280624-281013 GCF_000469605.1 Apis dorsata
ACGCCGAGAAAACAGAAAAAAAAATGAAAGAAGTGCGAAAAAAATTCGAGAGGAAATATAAAAAAAAGAAACTGATGTGAAATCAGTGAATAGAATAAAAAAATACGGAAAATAGAATATATGAAATGATGCAATACGATACAATAGTTCTGGTATAACTATTCGAATTATGGCTATATTCATGATTAAACTGATAACACAGAATCGATGATGAAATCGAATGATGATTCAAATTATTATCATGTTCGTTGGCCATCCGCGCATTTTTTTTTGCAGAAACGCGTCCCGTCGTCCAGTTGGCGCCGAAATCATTGATTAAAGTCCGGCGCCGACCCATTTTTCCTCGCCTCTCTCTCTTTCTCTCTCTCTCTCTCTCTCTCTCTCTCTCT
>NW_006263408.1:281319-287377 GCF_000469605.1 Apis dorsata
CTATATATTTTTCTATCTTTGTTCCTCTCTTGTCTCCTTCTTTTCTTTTTCTCTCGCTTTCGTCCTTGTCCATGCTTTTACCCCTTCTATTTTTGCAACCGAACACCACACGCGTACGCGCCAACTTTTTGGCACGGAGATGTGACCGTGTTAGTACCGCCCCGATTGAGAATCACCGACACCACTTGGCTCCGACTGATCTATAAACCTGTGATGTCTCTGTGAAACACCGCCAGCTAGTCTGACCCGCGTGTTTCGGATATATCGCTTGTGATAAACCATATTCATAGATGATATTGCAGTTTTCTTCTTTTTTCATCATTATTCATTACTTGTTTTGAAATGATTGATATTGTTTTTTTTTTTTTAATAATGATTGGAATACGTGAGATATTATTAATATTTTTATCTTATATTTTCATGTTTAAAAACAAAGATTTTGGATATTCATGTTTCATGTAGATATTTTAAATTGTAAACAGATATTGAAAAGAAAAAAAAATTAAATAACTAATAACTTTTTTAGTAATTATATAATTATAATATATATTTTTAGTAATCACAAAATATTTTCTAACTATATTGTTTTTGTAAAAAATTATCTAGAACGCGAAAAAGATTATAAAATTATAAAAAAAATATTTTTTTAAAAAATTAAACTTTTTTATATATTCTTTTTTATATTTTTACTTTAATTTAATAATATGAAGATTTATAAAGAAGTTTGCGATATGGTTTCATTTTTCTTTTTGTGAAAATTTTTTTGTGAAATTAGAAATATAATCAGATTAATTCGATTCAATTATATATTTAATTGTAATTAATGAAAATTAAAATTATAATTTACAGATATCTATCTATTAAGAGGATATCAACAATCTACTTCGCAAAATGATAAAAAACAAGAGGATGGAATAATATCTGAAATTAGACCATCTTTGGAGGATTCTAATGCCACGATACAATTTACCAATAATCCTTATATGCAACAACCACCGTATAATCCATTTTACAAATCAAACGAGAAAGTTATTGATGAAATAAAACTTATTGAGGAAGATGTTACAAAAAGAATTAAACTAAATACAAAGTGCACAGTAGGTATGCAATGGAAATCAGTGAATTAAATTTCCTATTCATGCTATTCGAAATTTTATAATTTTAAAAATTTCTTGAATGCTTGGTGTCCTTTGAATTTCTTCATATTATTTAAAAAATTCGAGGAATTCTCGAGGTTTTTGAGAAATATGATTTTTATATTCTTATGATCTTTCAAAATCTTAAAATCTTGACAGTAGACCTTTATATTTAAAAACCTTGAAATTGTAAAATGATGATTCAGATTATGAAATCTGTAAAATTTATAGAATTTTTCGAATCTTTTCATTATCTTTGTTGCCATCAGAAATTTTGTAATCTTCTAAAATATTTCATTTATTTAAATTTTTATTTATATTCAGATGAAATTTAATTTTACCAAATTTCTGATATCTTCAAAATCTTAATATATAGCATTAGGAATTGCTTAATTTTCTAAAATTCATAGAAAATTTAATTAATATATATTTAAATGACATTTAATTTCGTATCATTAAGAATTATTTAATTTTCTAAAATTCTTACAGAATTTAATTAATATATATTAAAATAACATTTAATTTCGTATTTTTCAGGTAATTGCATAACGTGTTGTATCTTCTTCGTTATTGCAATTATCATCATATTGGTCTTTCTTTTATATTTTGTCACAAAAAATCCAAAAATTGCGCAAATTTTATGTAACTTAGCAAATAAGACTAACAATTTGCAGGAAAATTAAGAGAGATCTTGACGCAAACAATATCTAATCCAAATATTATTAAAAAATTGATTAACTATATCAACGAACCTAGCATTTGGTTATCAAATGAATATATCAAATAGAATATAATTATTTGAAAATATATTGTAGTTAATAATATTATATTATAAATATTTATAATATTCTTTTTAATTAATATGTTTTATCTAGTACGTCAAAATGAATCTGAAATTTTATGTCTTCTCAGAATAAATAAATTAAAATGTTCTTAAATTTTTTAAATTATTTTTTAAATTTTCTTACTTTGTATAAAACAAAATATATATGGAACTTATAAAATATTGGAAAATATAAAAAAATAAAAAAATGTTAAATAGAACGATAGGATTTCTTAATTCATATAATTTTTATGAAGCAAAAGTATTTTTCTTTTTTATTTTTTTTATAAATATCTTGAAATAAATTATAGTTTCGTTTAATACCGTTTTAACGTGAAATATTGGAACAAGAATAAGGCACAATAGGACGATACATTTTCAGAATGGTATCGATTCCGAATTTGTACCGCTACATTTAACAAGCACCATTGAGCCGAAGATGCATTGCACAGTGATGTATGGGATGCTTGATAAACAGTCTATTGAAATTGCTGTTTCTGAAAATACACATGTTATTCCTTTTTTTTTTCTTTGCAATTTAAACATCCACAATTCTCTTTCCATCCACTTTTCCCTTTAATAATCTCGAGTAAATATTTTCCTCCAACTTTAAAGAACTTTTCTGTTAATGAAATTCTGCATGAATGTTAACTTGATTTGATACATTTCGAACCACAAGATTGTAAAATAGATAAAACACAGCGCCATAGAAATGAAATCGTTTGGAATATTCGTATTGTTTCGATTTGAACGGACACATGATCGAGTTATACATATTTGATTTACCAGATTTGTTGAAATTTGTCATCAATTCGTGAGATCGTGTACCTGAGCTGATAAAGGCTTAAATCGTGGTAAATCGATAAGATCGTTTCCGGTGTTATTTCGTATATTATCGCATAGGTTGTATATTGTGTTTATGGGACAACAATCGAATTAAAATTTATTACATCGATAAGAAATATTTTCGAATAAAAGTTATTAGTAACAATATGCATTGTTTTTTCCCGTATTATTTATTTCGTTAAATAATAATTATTCGTGAATATATAAAGTATTTCATTTAAATCGATCCACTCGAATATATCGAATACTGATATCAAAAAATTTTTAGATAAGAAATGATTTAAAAATTATATATTTGAAAATATTTTTTTATTGAATTATAGAGAATATTTAAAGATTTTTGCAATTTTGATTTTTTAAATAAAATATAACATTTAAATATATAAATTGATATAGTAAATATACAAAAATATGATAATTCTTTAATTTGAAAAAAAGATTAATTAATTTCCAAATGTTCTCTATCTAGAAAAAAAATATTTTATATCATTTAAATCATTTAGTTTTTGTGTAAAATATTAAATTTTCAATATCATTAATTTTTTTAAATCAATCGATTTAAATGAAACATCATGTATGAATATCGAATTTAAAAATTTAAAAACAAGAAAAATTCTCCTTAGATATGGATGCGGGACAGCAACAAAATGAAAATATGACATATAAATGCGGTAATATAATATTATGGAAAATACGAAGCGTTTATGTAATTTATTCGATAACGAAATCCGAAATCGAAATTTATATTACGCTCGGGGAGATTCGATTTCAATTGATTAACGTGATCACATGAATTGTGTACATTATCCATTATACAATTAACTCGTAACTTGATACGATGACTTGAAATAAAGACTCATATCATTTTGAACAACTTTTCCTTTTATATATAAGTAGTTAGTTTTAGTTTGGAGTGATTTTTAATAAATTCAATATCCATATATTGTAATTTAAATATTTCTTCATATTCAAAATATAAAAATATAAAACAATTCTTGGGTGAAAATTATAATATATATATATACATATACATACATATATACATTTATATATTCATTGTTATATATATATATAAAATATATGTTATTAGTTTTTTATTGTTACAGAAGTGTTTTATAGAAGTTTGTTACAATCAATTTATCAAAATTTTTATTCATAGAGAAACTTAAAAAATAAAATAAAATCTTTGTATAAAGATAAAAAATTTTCCAATTATAACAGTCCAAAGAAAAAAAAACTTAATTTATGTAATTTAATTCACGTTCAAAAATCTTTAATCATGTATAAATACAGAGAAAAAATAAAAAAAATTTAAGTTTATCAATTATCGCATGAATACTATGCTCGTTATGCGAAAAAGAGCGAAAGCAATTAATGTATTTAAATCGAAAGATCTATTTAAGCTACGTACAGAATGAAGTACGATTCATGAAAACTCTATACTTCAGGAATTTAATAACGGTTATGTTAAATAAATGATAATATATGTATATCATGAATTATAACATCTTAAATTATCAGATTTTTCAAGAGAAGAAATTGTTTGCTTACAGTTATTGGAATGTCAATATAATATAATACAAGACCAATGTTGCATTTATTGTATTGAAGTTTTATATATTTCGAACAGATAATCGTAATCATCAGAAAATCAAATTATCTCAAATTTTTATCATCGTTTCATTAACTTACGAAGAAATTAATCATAAGAACAATATGTCATAAAAATTTTTCTTTCGAGTCTATTATCTATTAATATCTATTGGATTGTCATATTTGCTTATGCAAAAGAGATCTTTCTCATTTTATATGGATGCACTATTTGCCAAAAAATATACCAAAATTAGTAATAAACGGCTCTCTTTTTCAACCATATGTTTCATATAGCAATTCTCAATTATTCGAATGGATAGAGCGACAAGTAATCACAAGTAATAGACAATGTAATAGATTCAATGAAATTGCTTGAAAATTCTCTATGCATGACGTCATGTCATCGCGATACTAACGTAATAGAAAGTAGTAGAAAAAAAATTATTGGGATACTGCGATAAATTATTGTATCGTGTTGCCAAGCAACGTGATTCCCCACCATATTAATAGTTTCCTCTCTACTACTCTCTATTACGTCAGTATCTTAGTGATGTCATCACAGATCAACGCAGAAAATTCCCCAACAATTTTGATTTAATAAAGTTTCAAGTCCACTAGTTTCATTATTTTCTTACTCCTTAGTATTGTTTCTACCTGAAAAAAAATAAACTGAATAATTACATAAAATTATAAAGAATACATTAGAAACATTATTTCGACTACCGAAACTATTACTGTTTTCTGTAATTATATACGCAAGCAGCTGTATGCAGTTTTACAATGCATAAATTATAAATTCGATCCATCGTTCGTGAATTTATGTCCTCTGCCACAATCGTAAAACAAACTAATTAATGAATGCAATGAAATAGTTAACACTGAACAATTTGGTTAGGCAATATTTTCAACGAGATATTTCGCATATCGCAGTTAAAAATCTTGCAATCGAGATATCCAATACGATGATTAATGCAATACGATCAGAAATGATTTTCGATATATGTAATCGGAATATCGGTTGTCGAAAACCAACTAATCGTTTAAACCATTGTTTAAATTGCTTTTCGAAATACTATGGTTCGTTAAAAAACGCAACAATCTTACGATAAAACGATTAAGCGACTTTCGAATGATTGATGTTGAGAAATATTGGTATAGGTATATTTTATCGTCACTTGTAACGAATTGAATTCGATAAAAGAATGATTTCCATGAACCATTATTTTGAGCGTACAAATATATCGAATCCAATTCATTGTATAATTCGCGGAGTTTTAATCTTGATTATTGATTTATTTTTAGAGATTTATATTTTATATCTTTAATTATATCATTGTAATATATGAATTTGTATATTGAATTTATGAAAATTTAAGTCCTTTAATGAATTTGTTATTTGTTATTTATTTGAGGATCATACAAATAAATTTATATCTTTCCCTTTATCTTCATTTAAGAAATAAATTTTTTTCAAATGAAGGTATTTTTATTAATTTTTATTAAAGTAGAATATATTTATATATTTAATATTTTAAAAATATTTTGATTAAATTTTTTAAAATATATAAAATTACAGCATGATATATATTTTTCAAACTCTTCTTCGATTAAAACTGATTTCGATAAATCATGAAATAAAACCATTGTACATTTTATTCTA
>NW_006263408.1:287486-311656 GCF_000469605.1 Apis dorsata
TATATTATTTTTTATTAAATAATAGATTATTATTTTATTGATAGATAAAAAAGAAAAGCGATTAAAATTAAAAAATTGTTAAACTAGATATTTACACAATTTTATTGTTATTCTTAAAATGATTTAAAAAACATTAATTAAATAAGTTATATATTATTTAATTTATATATTATTATTATATCCATCATTATGTCTCAAGATTGCACACGAAAAGATAAGAAATAAAAGATAGGATAACTTGACTTGTCAGCCATTTTCGATGCTGGTACCTAACTTAACCCGCATGAAACAGAAAGTCACGTGGTTCTACGAAAGTGCTAAAAACGCCCGATGAGAGCGCTGGAGCTGTACTGTAACGATCATATTTCGTCGCAATAACGTAACGTCATATACACACAGGATCCAGAGAAGGGAATAAGGTGGACGACGATATCGCTTGCTTTTATTATTGGAGCAATAAAACCTCCGTAACTGAGTAATAATTTAAGAGTTGAATGCCATCGAATCGAAGCACCTTTGGCGTCGCTAGACGCGTTGCCAATAAACGAGCCTGTGAATCTTTTCGCTTTGTGTAATGCGAGCTCCAGAGACTTTTTACGAGCTTCCATGAAACGATTTAAAATCAAACGACGCTTGAACTTGGATGTCGAATGCGAGTAAGTGATCGTTCCGACGTGCTGAACTTATGCAACGATATTAAGAATAGAGAAAGGTTTAATGAAATTGCAAAAGAATTGAATTATATCATAAGGAAAAATGAAGGTTTTGTTGTACCAAAGTTTTGATATGGAATAAAATAATTTATAATTGAAAAAGTGAAGTTTAAAAACTATTAAAAGAACGAAAGAAAACTGTATATATTGATTTTCTTTTTCAACAATATAATATTTCACATTGTTCAATAATTAAAGTTTTTAATTATCTTAATTATCTTAATTAAAGAATAGCGAATGAATTTATATTAATATTATTCTAGAATAAATTCTGTTTAAGATTTTTTTATCAATATTCTTTATTTTTACATCTTTTAATTTCTAAAATATTCAAAATTTAAAAAACATAAGTGGATATATATTAAAAATATTTATCTATTATTTCTTAACACATAATTATATATTAAATATTAATTATATATTAGATTTAGATATTATTGAATTTTATTGAATTTAATCAAAATATATTATTAACAAATATATATGTATTTAAAGAGAAAAGAGAGGATTAGAACTAATAATAAAATTTATATAAATATACATTTATTCAAAATATAGTATAAAATCAAGGAATAGATAAATACGTAAAAATAAAAAATCATGCTTAATGATATTTATTTAAATTTTTTTTACGATTTCAAATGAAAATTAATTAAATAGCTAATGATTTAATATTACATAATTATACTGTTAAATTTAGCAAAATATTGATGTAACTTGATCTCATTATCTCATAATCTTTTAACAGATTAATACAATTGCACAAGATGGAGTGATGCAGAATCGACTTTTGTCTTCGGTTAACCTCAAACTTTCCCATCAGTCAAATTATCCCATGTACCGCAAACTTTCGAAAAAAATGATTTATCGTCGTTCGCTACAGCGTTCGATGCGGAAGAATCGAAAGTTACTGGTATCTTTTTGTTCTTTTTTCCACTGCTTCGAAAGAGTTTGCCCGTAAGTTTTCTAGGACGTGGCGAAAATCGATCCGCGAGAACGAACGGTTGAATAAGCGCGGACGACGTATTGTCGAACGTTGGAAGAATACTGGAATTGTCGTTAGTCCATCGGTAACACGGTTGAATTGTGCGCCTGAGAGATCGAGAATAGATATCAGGTCAGACGTTCGGTGTAACGAGGTTTTCTATTATCGAGACTGAGATACTCGTGTCTGCTCTCTCTGGAGGCAGACGGTCGGTGAAAAACGTCGGTGAATACCGGTTCGCGATGTATTTCCGTGTAACCGTGTTGGACGTGGGACAGAGAATATAAGGAAAACAGAGTCGCTCGAGGAAAAGTGGATCCTTTCTTCATAGATTTTGTCCTCGCCAATTCAAGTTCTCTTTTTTCCTCGTAACTTTTATATTTCGATTATGATTTTTAAATCTCTTCGTCATACAGATATATTATATTTATCATAATAAAATAAATAATAATCATAGACCATAACAAATTTTACGGAGACGATCGTCATTTTGAGATGATCAAAGAATTGATTTAGAGATTTTTGAAATTAGTAGACATAAATTGGTGTTTAAATTATTAATTATTAAAAAAATAGAAGTCTTTTTTTATTATTATCTATAATAATTTAAAGCAAATATTTTTTGATCAAAGTTTCCAAATTATTTAAAATAATTAAAAAATTTTTTTAATAAATGGAATATTGTATTTTTATTTTAATGTGTAATGATGAAAAAACAAAATTAATTTAAAACACTATTTTTTAAATGGCTTTTAAAAATAAATTAAATAATAAATGCAAAATAAAAACTGATAAAAAAGTCGATTTTTGACTCTAATAAAATATATAATTTTAATTTTTAAATTTATAAATATGATAAATTTATTTTATGAAAATGTTATTTTATATTTTTATGTTATATGAAATTTAAAGAAAATATAAATCCAATTATTTTTATAAATATAAATTTGTTAAAATAAAATATAAATTATTTAAATAAATATAAAAATATATATAATTGCAATGTATATTATAATATATATAAAATTTCAAATATCAAAGTGTCTCAAAAAATATAAGAAATAAATAATAAAACACAACAATATTTACATAAAATCTAAGTTATTTAAAAATTATTTAAAAATAGAACATGCGAATATACCATAAGTGATTTATTATAATTTAATTAATATCTGTATATATTATAAATTAATTTATTTCTGCATTATTTTTTCACAAAATCAACATTAATATTTCATTAATATTTTGATTATGATTTTTGAATTTCCTCGTCATGCAGATATATTATATCTATCATAATAAAATAAATAATAATCATAAATCATAACAAATTTTATGATGATCGTATAAGTATATTCATAAATATATTCTATATATTCTCTGACATATTTGATTAGTGAATTGGAAATCAAATACAAACGAGAATTGATCATAAAAATCATATAAAACCATATAAAAATGCATTCAACTTATTTTACAATATAAGTTTGAATTTAAATTAATTACAAGTTTGAATCGAAATCAAACGGAAGAAATGAAAGTAAATGAATAAAAATACAAAAAAACCATTTTTTTGTATCTTTTAAGAAAAAAATCGCTTTTACACTTTCTAAATCGGAGTTTACTCTGCGTATCACTCTCACACAGCACGATGTAGTCGATGAACCAACGTTTTTGTCGCTTCTTTTTCCAATAATTAATGTTCGTCGACGGTGACCGAGGAACGTGGATGGAGGACAAATGCGAAAGAGGAGGCGAGGCTACGATTAATGATAGTTTTACTTGCACCATTGTAAGAACAATAGATTTGACGCTATCACGGGTGCTAAGGATACCAGCTGTAGGAAAGAAGCGAAATTTATTAGTCGAACATATCCTGGCTGAAACCAAGATTTAATATTCACCTCTGCCAAACCGAATTCCAACTGTAATTTTATTCCATTTTCTTCGTTTAACTCAGCGTTAATGTTTCTTGCGATCAACTTGCGATTTCTTTGCAATCTCGACTGTTTTATTACATAGAAAAGCAAAACCGAACCCAAATTCTAAAATGGATTTGAAATGTGTGATTCGAACGTCAGAAAAGAACCTAACTAGAATAAAATTTTAATCAAGAATTCTATAAGAATTTTATGAGATTGTAAAATCAGATTAGATATAATTGCATGAAAGGAAATAACAATAAAGTGAAACAAATATTTAATTTGATTTTGATTAAATTAAAATCAATATCAGATTTGATTAACTTGTATTATTTTAGATCGATATATTACAGATATATAGTTATATCCTGGATAATATATATATTAATTTATAATTTCAATAAAAGGAATTTCCCCCTTGTCTTTAAAACTCATTGTTTTCTTTTTTTTTTTTTGTTTTTATTAAATGATCCTGTAAATATGATCCTGTAATAATGTTTTTTTGAGAGTTTTATTTCGAATTTGCTGATGAAAATTATTTAAAAATAGAATATGCGAATATATTATAAATGATTTATTATAATTTAATTATATCTGTATAATTTGTAATTGTTGTTATGTTTGTTTTTATGTTTGTTTGATTTAATTTTAAATTTTTATATTTGATTGTATTTTAAATTTTTAATCAAACAACAAATAATTTTGTTTTTGAAATTTTTAATTGAAAGAAATCTCAGAGATAAAATGAAATAGAAAAAATCCTAATTTCAAAAAATATAATAAGTTTTTAAAGAGTTATGAACATACTAATTATGAAGTCAAATTTTGAAAATTTTCAATAATTAAATCATTATTCTAATTTAAGGAAAACATATAAGGAAAAGATAGTGAAATTGTCAAGCAAAAAATATTTCTTTGAAACCATTAAAATGATTTTGCAGCTTTCTAAAGTCAACAGTAAAAGATTTTAAGATTATAATTTAAAAATATAATTTATATCAAATTTCTTTTGATTCATAAATTGTGTATTCTCTGATCGTATTTTTTTATAATCTTTTATAAAATATTTAATATAATCTTTTATATTATCCAGTTCTATTAGACGGTGTTATTATTAAATCCATAACGAAATTCATTTTTTTTTCTTTTATTTTTGACATCATGGTATAAACATTTTATTCAATTTCGAGAATACGTGCACATAACATTCGTGTCATAACCAATCCCCCGTTACAAAGCTTAACAATGCTCGACATTATTTTGGCAATTTACTCGTATTTTACGTCTCATATAATATCAAGAATTATCCAGAAAATCGTTGGACACCCCCATACGTGCCACCTACGGCTTCGAAAATTACATCTCGAGGTCGTAGTCGATCGGGTAACAAAGAGTGGCCACGTCGATACATTCGAGGGAGGCTTAATCCAACGTGGACCAACATAAACCATGAAACTTATATACCGCCATAACAACTTGGTACAAGGAAGCTGAACGGGATTGGATAAAAGTCGATGTAAAATCATGGCAATAAGGAAAGGATAGGCTTTCCTAGAAATCTGTTCCTTGCGAAGAAAAAAATATTTTCATATTGTATTTTCATTAAAAGGATCTGTTATATAATCGATAGAATTGATAATAATTTTTAATACAATTTTTATAATAATATTTGTAATTCATTTCAATTTCTTTTAAGAAACAAATATGTTTAGTATATTACTATATAATATATATATATATATAGTATATTATACATATTGTAATATTACTATTATTATATATATTATATATAAATGTTTATAAGCGGTTCACAGATTATAGGCTAATTTCAAATTAAATTATAAAATGCATATATAATAAAAATAATAAGAAGAAAAATTGATAATGAAATTTTAGTCAAATTAATGAATTTTTTTAAAATGAAGAAAATTGTATTAAAAATTGATTATTTTTGAATATATTTATTTGAAATTGTTCTTGATTTTATGAAAATAATAAAATAAATCTTTCTATGAAAATAAAATATGAATCTTTTTCTACAAAATCTATAAAACAAAATAATTCAATATTAAATAGTTTAGAAATAAAAAGATAAAATATCTTTAAAATAATATTTTTGAAAAGAATATAGATTATAGATTATAGATATCTCATATAAAAATTAGTTTATTTAAATAAACTTTTATATTTTCTTAATTTTGAATAAAATTTCAAAAGATTTAAAATTCAATGATATCAAAAATTAAATAATCAAAAACGGTAAAAAAATTTTTATTTTTTTTATAGTCAAACAATCGTTTCGAGATGCTATGAGATATTTTTCTTTCTTCTTCTTTTTTTCCTCGCGTTTCCATTTTCTTCTCTTGCTATTTCTCTTTTCTTTTAGCTTTCTTTTAGCTCTCTTCTCTCTCTTTCTCTCTCACTTCCATCTTCTTTTTCAACGATACAACATCGTGACAACACCGAAAGAGCCATTTCTCGATCGATACCTTGCCACTGTTTATTCTTGCCCTCCAACACGTAAGGAAAAAGTTTCTTGAAGTGGCCTTGGAAAGGGAACGTCGAAGCTTGTGACACGATAACGCGATAATATGGAAGGACTGCTTAAAATCGGGAACACAAGAGAATCACGATGACTTTTGCGAGACGACAACGCAATCCGGAAACGACCTGTTTTCGCTAAAGAAACGCATTTTCGCTGTGAAGCTCTGCGAACTTTCTTGTTGCAGAATTTTATCAAGGTTTGACACGAGGATAGAAAAATGAGGATGGACTCTTTGTGGTTTTTTTCAAGAACTTGTTATTTATTGCTGTCTGTCGGATTTGTTGGATTATTTTTCTCAGTCTCGCGAGGAGGAAACATATGAATATAATTTCTGGAAAGAGGTAGAGGAATTTCGGGGAACTCGTCAACGAACTGGGGCTAGCTAGTGAACTCGGATTCAGAATTTTCGAGTTGGTGCTTGGCACCGAGTAAAGAGAGTATGCTGAAAATTGTTACGTTACGTTGAAAAGTTTTGAATGAATGTTAGAGAATTTTGGAATAATTGTGCAAGCAATTTTACGTGGCGCTTTTATCGAGAGAGTGGTGGTTTAACAAGTAAGGTAATTTAATAATTACGATATTACGAATATTTCTGCATCAAAATCTTTATAGCAGAAAATTCGAATATAAAACTGCTAATAACGATAAATAATTTTGAATATTCGATTGACTTTTAATTATTTATTTATTTTTCATTAATAAATATAAGACGAAGAAGAAGAATAATAGAAAAATGTTAATAGAAAAAAAATGAAAAATATTAATTAATTTCTTTGTGTGAAAAAGTTTTATGAATGACGAAGTAATAGCAGTGATATCGAAGTATTATTTGTATATATTATTACATGACTTGGATTATTAAAATGGATTATGTAGGAAATATTAACTTTTTGTAATTGTGTTTTTGAAAAATATATTATAAATCCACACAAGAAATCTATATTTCCATTAAGATTGTATATCATAAAAAAATATATCAATAAATATATTAAATTTCGAATTTAACATTTTTCCATATAGTTAAAATTATTAACATATTCAAAAAATTCAAAAATATAATCCAATCTGATCTTAAGTTAGAATTTCACAACTTTAAAATATTCTTCTTTGAAAAATTTATGAGTATAAATTAAATTATCATTTGAATTTTCTGATATTAATTTTTCATTAATGAAATTAACAAAAGTTTCGACAAATGTAATTGAAAAAATGATTTAAATATAATATCTTGGTTATAAATATATATTGTATATTTTTTTTTCAAAAATATCAACATCGAATTTAATTTATAATATGCAATATCTTAAAGGAACTGATGCTTGATCCTATTTGCATTTGAATTAAGAACGCTATAAGCTCAATGATAATCGGGATTAGAATCAAAACGGGCTTTCGAAGTACGAATACGAGTATTAGAAACTTGGATAACGATACTTATGTAGAATCTCGATTTTCCGTGATATCCCGCTCGATTTGCATTCGTTTCAATTAAGCGACCTTTGCCAAACTATTTCAAATCGGCTCGATTCTAATCCCGCCTCTTATTCTGGATGTTTCGTTTGCATAACCCTGCCATTGTTTTACGCTTCACATGTATAATAAGAATATCATAAAAAGGGAAAAATAAGCTGGGGGAAAGAAGAAGTTAAACGACAAAAGTAGAATGGAAAGCAAAAATAATATGTTCGAATAAAATTTGCAAACGAATCAAGACTGCCATTCATTTATGTTCTCGACTGTGTGCGAGACACGGAAAAATCGAGAGATTTTGGTGAAAATGTTTTCTTGAGAAGAGAATCATGAAAAGGACTAAGGAATGTGGGAAAAAATTTTATAATTTCGTTTCATATTTTAAATAGATTGTTTTTTATTTATTATCTGAAAATTTTATAAATATATTTATAATACTCTTATCACTTTTTTTGATGTTATTTCTTTTTTCTTCTTTTAATTATTCATATTATAGAAATTTTAATTGCTTTTTAATATTTCATTTTTAAGATATCAAATATTTATAGATATTGATAAAAGTTTAGAAACAAATTAATCATTTTTAGCTTCATATTTATCTTTTCTTGTAAATATATTGGAAAAAAATTTATCGTTTATACATGGATTATTTCTTTATATTATTTTTAATTTTAATTCAAAGAAAAATGTAAATAAATTTATAAACAATTAGTTTATTTATACTTTCAGTTTATTATTTTTTATCAATATCTATATAATGATGTTTCTATCGGAATGAAAATTAATATTAATTTTAAACAAAATTCTTACAGGATAAATAATTTGGAAACTAAATCAATTCGATAGTTCTAATGTTAAAAATCTCTAAATTTTATAGTTCATAATGTTATGAAATTTAAAGTAAATAATTTTTTTTATGCATTTCAAATAGATTAAAGTGAAAGGATAAAAAATATATATTGAGAAAATATGGAGAAAAATTAAATTTAATATTTTAATTCAATGATAAATCGATATTGATTTTAAATAAAAGAGTAGGTATTTTTCAAATATAAATCTAAAAATTAAATATTTCACATATGAAAACTATTTTCAAATTAACACGAATATCAAAATTTTTCATCAAATTGATTTCGAAATTTTTGATAAATATTTTATTTCTGTTTATTTCTGTTCATATTTAATTTAACATTGATTCAATCAAGCAGTAAGAATAATGTATCAAGAAAATCGTCGACTTTTCAACACCTTTCCACTTTATCGTTTATTCAATTTCTTGAGAACTTGAAACGAAGAGGGAAAAAGAAAGATAAAATAGAAAGAAAGGAACAGGAAGGTATACAGACTCGTTCTACATTATTCACGAAAACCGTTCATCCGACTGTATACTTTACAATTTTCCATTGCACTTTTCTCTCGTTGTATTCTCGTATAAAAGAAAATAAAATACATTTCTTGTTGCCTTTAATTTATCCGATTCTCAAATCTACAAAGCAATATGGCGATTGGAAACTACGTAATCCTTCGTTGATGAAACGTACGACATTGGTGAATTGCAACACGTGTTTTCAACACTTCCTTCTAATTTTACAAAGAACTCGAGCACGTGCTTGTTTCGACTGCATTCGAAGCATATAAAACTAATCAATTGCGAAAAACCGACGCAACTGTCTCGTTAAACTGTTAGAATAAGTTAGTTGTGTCAACATACTTTCTCTAATTACACTCTCGATTGATCGATTTCAGGTCGCGAAAGTAGTCACGTATATCACGTATATCGCGTGCAACGATTATTCGATATATTTTAACAATTCGATTGGATTGTGAAAAGTAACGACGATTAGCTGTTGCGAAAAGTGTCAAGGGATGATAATTCATTGGGTTATTTTAGTGCGTTATTCGTGCAATGGTTAATCGGGATACTGTGAATTGAGCATGCAATTAGATTGTTTGGTAATTTGTTATGCTGAACGTGAATAGTGGTGACAATGGCTTTCACCGATGGAATCAGGGACGATTCTTTGAAATAGTATTAAAAGTTTATTTATGTTTTATACATGTGTACATTGGAAGCCATAGTATTGTAATAATGAAAATATGTATTGTGCACATTTTTGATATTATTATTTTTTTGTTTTTCATTAATTGAATGAATGATAATAATTTTGATTATTTTAATATAATATTTATAAGAATGAAAACTATTAAGATATATAATTGAATATTAAGATATGTTATAAAAAAAAAGATGTTATAATAAAATTCAGTGATATAAACAAATAGTAGGATAAAATACCTATAATATGAATATAAATATTTTATTTATACTTGATTAAATACTTGATTAAAGTAATAGAAAGCGAAAAAGGAAAATTTTTTTTTATTTTAAAATTAAAATTATTACGTCTATTAATTATTAAAATTATTAAAATTAAAAATCATTTATTTTTTCGATATCTTTTTTAAAACAATTTGATGAATAAATCCATCAATCCCATAATATTTATAGATCTATTTATAGCATTTTATGTATGGAATTCTTCTCGTGTTTTATTAATAGTCATTTAATTGTAAAAAATAAAAATTGCAACAGAAAATGCATTAATAGCTTATAGATAGTACTTCAAAAATGTATTCCTATTATAATTATATATCTGTATTAAAAATAGTACAAGATTTCATATTAAGAATATCCTTAATTCAAAAAAAAAAATTAAATTAATCTGAGAATAGTTTATAATTTAAATAGTAATAAATTTAATAAGATTTAAATAATAATAAAATTAATTCAGAAGAAAAACTCGAATCTGAATGGAAAGAATGGAAGTGATCAAATGGAAGTTACCTATTAATGTAATGATATTATATAAATTTTTTTTGTAAATAAATATAAAAAGTCGTCACAGGAAAAAACACATTTAATGGATAGTATATTAATGAAATCGTATTTACATAAATGCCAATCTCATGAGTAACTTGTTAGCACTTGTTCTATAGTATTGCAACATTTCTTTATAAAAATATTATGATCTTATATCAAATACGTATATCAAATAAGTATCTCATATTCAATACCTTTACCAAATATTAATCGGAAATTGGTATGTATTATTAGAAATAAATATTTGAAAGAGATGTTCTAAAATATAAAATAATTATATAAAATACTTTGAAATGTGTATATAAAATATTTATAAACGATTATTTACTAATAATTATAATTAATTGCCGTAAACTGATATTTAAAATAATAACATTGTTGTAAACATTTGATATCAACCACTATAATTTTATTATTTTTTATATCCTGGAAAAATAAATGGATTTTTAAATTTTTCATTTTCACCATTTTTATTTCTCTTTATACTCATGCTCTTAAATTTTCCATTTTTTATTTTTTATTTTTTATTATTTATTTTTGTACTTATAAATTATTATCCTGAATTAACATTAACTAACATCAACATAGATTTAATAATTTTAAATAAATACACAACAAATGATACACAAATATTTCGCGCTCGAACAACTTTTACCACGGCAAAATGTCCGGTCTCATGATCGGAAAAACGTTAAGCAACGCGTTAACGCGTCCCTAATACGAAATCGATGCGTCGCGGCATGGAACGATCGTCGAAATATAAAGAGAATCGGCTAAAGCGTTCCCGGGAAACTTTGTTGGCAGTGTTGCACCACTCGTTACATCCACAATCGTTGATCGATTCTTAAGAACATAAATTTTCTGAAACTTTCATAAACGCTTTCATAAGCGTATCCTGCTATGAACAAACAATTAATTTTGTGGATGCTTTACAGGCGTGTTCCCGAATTTCGAATTTATTGTAACCACAATAGGGTGGTTCAATATTTGTTACGTTACTTGTGCATGTTTAAGCGACAATCGCTCTTAGCTCAACCCTTTCCTTGTTCGAGGAATGACTTACGTTCTTGTTTCCGCCCCTTCCATTTCAATTTTTGCTGAAAATATTTTAAAGAAATTCTTATTGCTTTTCATTTGATAAGTTTGAATTTTGATTTTTCAAACTGGAAAAATAATCAAATTAATTTAAAATTTTTTAAAAGATCTTACTATTAGATCAAAAGTTTTGTCGGAATGTTTTATTTCCATAATTTTGTTATTATTTTAAGAAATAATATTTCAAGAATTGGTATATTTAGATAAAGATATATATATAAAATTAATTTGAAATCAATTTGCATTTTTTTCTTGAATGATAAATATTTCTTTTATAATTGACTTTTGTTATTATGTTTTATAATATTGAAATTTTAATATTGGAGTTTTTCTTTTTTTTCTTAATCTCTTCATAAAAAATCTATCCTACAGTAATTAAATCAGAAAGATATTTATTATTTCTAAAAGATTTTAAGAATTTTTAAAAAATTATGCATTATGAGAAATATTAATATCTATCTAATTTAAATACTATTCAAATCTTTTATCAGAGATTCTTTATATTAATTTATTAAAAAATATAAATAAAATGTTTGCTTATCACATTTCATAAAGTGAAATTAAATATTATTGAATTTTTTAACTTTCGTTAAATTCTAATTTTCAATTTTCAATATAATCGCACCAGGTTGCAACTTCACGGTCTTGTAGTAATGCCCAAAATGGTGGTGGTATCCAGAGTCACGCGTGGTCATCTGTTTGGCAACTGGGACGCAACATAATTTCTACAACGTGCAACGCGCCATAAACGCCGCGTCGCCGAATTCTCGTGGGGTAAGCGTATTATCGTAAGCCATAAGGCGCTTATCCAATCGACGGCCAATGCAATTACATACATCACGATTACCTCCATTCGATACAGCTCGTTAATGTTCAAGCCATGTCGAAGGTAACGGCAAAGGAAAGGAAAGGAAAGAAAGCAACGATAGAAAAAGAAAAGAAAAAAAACGAAGAATGGATGTTTAAAAGTGAAGAAAATGAAAAGTAGACAGACGAGAGACATGATTCGTGAGAAATGGGGAACGATGAAGGCTCGATAAAGAACGGGGATGAAATAAGAAACATTTCGAGCGAAGGCGAACAGGCAAAACGTAACGTTTCGTTTGACGTTGAGGATGAGGAGGGAAGAAAGGAATGAGAGGAAGGGAGTCTTCATTACGTTCTGAAAGGCAGCCGTTTTAAGAGCAAACGAATAGGAATAGTTAACAATGAGACAGAGGCGCCTGGGAACGGAAGCTGAAAAGGAAGAAAATTTGCACTTGATACCGGTCGGAAAGAAAAGGTCACAAATTAGAACATCCTACATTTAATTTAATGACTTCTGAGATCGCTCTCTTTTCTGAGCTAGAAAGTATAATTTTAAAATCGAATCGATTTTAAAATTGCTTGTCGATTTGCAATCGATATTAAATTAATGTGAGTGAACGAGTATTTTTATGTAACTATCTATATTCTGAATATGTGAACGAACGTATATCGCTTTTTTATTTTTATCAGAATTTATAATCTATATATAATTTATAATTAATAATCTTAAAATGAACGAGATATTATGATTTTATTGTACTAAAAATTACTTTTAAAAGTTACTAAAACTTTGATATTCGATAGTTTATTACTTTATTATTTTCAAATATTTGGATTGATATTAAAGATTATCGATATTATTTGAATGGAATAAAATAGAAATCTTATTTAAAATTAGATATATTAATATATAATGAATTGTGAAATTTTAAGCATTTAAAATGAATGTAACTAACATAAATATAAAAAAGATTATTCGTTTAAAAAAAAATTTGAAAAGATAAAATAAGATAAGATAAGAAATTCAAATAAATTCATTAAAAGTCATATATTAAATTTATTTGAAATTCAAAAATTGAAAGTTTATTGAATAATAACATATTTATATTAAAATAAAAACGAAATATTAAATACGCATAAAATAAAATCGAATTTTTTATTATCAATTTTTTAAAATTATTTTTTAACGAATTTTAAGTATTTTATATTAATATATTAATTTTATTTGAAAATATTTATTATAAGCAGTTTTTTTGTAATTATTTATAAAAGATTTTTTATTTCATGCAAAATTAAATGACTTCCAAATTTTTGAACAATAATGTAGATATTATGTATAATAGATAGTATATCTGTTTTTATAAATATTATATTTATATTTGGAAAATTTCTGAAGACATATGATATTTTACTAGACAATTTTTTGCGGAATAAAATATAATTGTAAATGGTTAAATCAATTTCCAGATTTGAACCAAATTGCTTATAGAATTATATTATAATGTTAATTACAAAGTTATTTATTTTTTCAATTAATATAAAAATCATATTGATATAAATAAATATATTGGTATTTTGTATTTTTGATTAATAGAATCAATACCACAAACAAATATCAAAATAAAAATATCATGCAAATTAAAAAATTCGAAATCGAATATTTTATTAAAATATCACAAAATTATAAACATTTATATCGTTTCTTTTATTAAAAATGATTATATAATTTAATTAAAATATATTTCTTGATTTTCATCTCACAGCTTTTATTTTTTTTTTTTTCAATATTCAATATTAACCTTACATAAATATATTCGAAGAAGTTTTTATTATTTATTGATATATAAATTATTATCTTCTTATGTTATTTTTAGTTTAAAATAAAATAAATAAATTTTAAAAGATAATAAATATTTAATGAATTTAATGAAAAAATTAATGAATAATTTATTTCTTCATTTTTGTCATATATATACTATTATTAATTTTTTTAATAAATAATTCAATTTTGACAAATACTAAGTTCAATAATTAATTTGCCATTAATTTATATACATACTTTTATAAAATTTATATACATAATATTAAAATAAATTCAATTATTATATAAAACATGCACAATGAATGAATTTCTTTTTGAATCTCTTAAACATCGTACTATTGTTTATGTACGTATTATTTAAAAATGGACATAAAATTAATCTATGCTAAATATATCTATAAATAATAAGGATTAAAATATAATATAAAAATAATGTAGATATATATTTAATTTAATTAAAAACCAATGTTAATTTTATTATTTTATCAATTTTATTAATTCTGAAATTAATTTAACTAATGTTAGTTTTAATGTTGAAAATCTCATATTACCGCTATACCAATCATTTTTCATTCAACCCATTTGCCTGATGTGATAACAAGATAACAAACTTAAATCACAGAGCAGCAATTCGAAACATTTTATCAAGTATAATATCCGCTGTAGTTACGCTCGCAATAATACCCACCATGAAGAAGATTCCGTCGTCAGTCGCACGAGATTTCCATTCATAGACCTTTATATCGTGAGACTCAGAGAAGATGTAATAGTAGAATAGATAGTCCTTTCAACTATCTTCTTCCTTTTTTAGAATTTCGTGAATGATACTAACGAAAGAGAGTACCTCTATTCCTTCTATTCCTCCTTCGAGACGGACCGACGAGTGCCAGTTGAATCGTGAAATTTCATTCCCGCGCACATCCCCCATTGGCCGAATCGTGAAATTTCAGTGGTCGACACCGATGTACAGTTTCGCAATGGAAAATCTTCGTTCAAGTGGCATGTCATGCTTACCTCATTCTCATGACGAAGCTTCATCGAGAATTTCTATGTAAATTGCTACAAAACATTATAATCCAAAATGGAAGAGTAGAAGGAGTTTATTTAAGTCGTTGAAACGAACACGGTCGGAACATCGATTGTATTTGAACACTCGATATACAGGATGTTTCATGCAACTAGATGACTTTTTCGATACAATAACATCTATAAAATGAATCAGAACATGCAAGAAATACAGCAAAAATTGATTTTATGTAAAAGAGTAAGTCGAAAATAGATTTTTTCATTTGAGGTTTTATTTTCGAATAAAATAAATTCAAAATTTTCAAATACAATTGATCATTTCTCTATTAAGTATTAATGGATGAACAATAAGAGATAATTTTGTATATAAAAATAAGAAAATTTTTTTTTTCAAATTATTATTTTTACAAATAAATTATTTTTCATTTAAATATTAATTTTTCAAAGAATTTGAAAATTTATATATAATTTATATATAATTCCTTGATTGTATATATTTAATTATTATAATTATATTGTATATATTCCTAACTTTTTCAAAAATAAGGATTTAAACAATAAAATTTTATTTTATACTTTTTTGGTTTTTTCCACATATAAGCATTATTGATAAATAAGCATTATTAATAGTTTATTTGTATTCTATCGGGAATTAGACAATTTTACTTTGTATTTGAAAATTTTTTAAACTTAATTTATTCAAAACGAATTTTTCAAATAATTATTATTTCAAAAAAAAATTTAAAAAAATTTTATTCTATATTTTCATATTTTATTTTTTATATCAGCTTCTGTCATATTTTTCACATATCCTGATTTATTTTCTATATCTATATTTATATTTATATCTATATATATATACTGAATATTTCTGATTTTCGTGAGACAATATTTATTAATATTGTGTCATATATATATTATGAATTATTTCATTGATTGAACAAATTACAAATTTTATCTATCTATCTATTCCTAAAAAAAAGAAATAAAAATAAAAATAAAAATTAAATGTAAAAAAATTAAAATCTTGGGATTATTATTATTATTATATTATTAAAATAGTCAAATATAGATGAAAATTTTATTTAACATAATGTATATATTTGATTCGAAAATGGAAGGAATTTAAAGATTTAAAGATCATTTCTATTCTTATAAATGAAACTACATAATATTTTGATGTACTATTTTTTTATTTTATACAAAATTTTAATTTTAATTTTGTAAAAACTTATAAAAAATAGAACTGTACAATAAATTGTATAATAATAGTTTTATATTTATATTTTCCTTATCTTTCATATTATAAATATTTATTATCACAATTAAATAATAAAACTTTTAAATTATATAATGCTTAATGTATATAAATATCTTAATATATTTATCTTTAGAAAATAAAAAAATAAAAAAATCATATTAATTATATAGTAAAGTAAAAAAATAAAAATAGATTTTAATCTTTGGAAAATTTTATTTATATATCTTCAAAGTTTACAATTGAAATATATTATTCATGATTATATTCTTTATAATGAAATCATATAATCTTTCATCATGATAATTCTTTGAATTTTGATTAATGAAATTTTATTTTATCTTTTACACATCTATATTTTATATGAAATAATATTATACTCATATTTACTGTGATACTAAGGTCTCAAGCAAAAATTGTCCTGTTCAACAATAGAGGAATAGGGGAAACTTCAATATTTTGCCTTATGCATTATGGAAAAGTCGATTATTAGATATAATATGAAAGAAGATAAAGAAGACAAGATCCATTTTCTATATTTCTTTCATACAATCCTCGATCGATTCATGAGCTTTTGTTTCACACTTTCTTTTCTCACCAAATCCAAAGAGAAAGAAAGAGATCAATTGGTGTTCACCAATTATATAAAAATTATATAAAATTATATACCAATTATATAAAGTATATATGATACTTTAGAATATCAATGAAATATCTCTGTTTCACTAGATATAGATTTTCAATTCAGTCAAATATTTTCAATATCATTATCAATGATAGTGAATAGTGATAGGATCAAATTCAATACTTATAAGTTAAATTAAATATAAAAGATTCATTTCGTACGATTTGAATATAATAAATGTAAAAGATGTAACGATTCAATTTACTTGCGAATTCGATTCTTTATGGTTAATTTTAAAAAATGAATAATTGTAATTTTTGAAAATTTATCTATAAGTATTTCGATTATACATATAAGTAATATCGACAAAAATTGTATAAAATTATAAATAATGAATAGAATTTCATTTTAATTTTTTCATTTGTAATTGCTTAAAAATAATTTCTGATTAATTTAATAATATCATTTCATTAAAAACATTTTATTAAAAACATACGATATATTTCTAAGGAAATTAAACAAAATAATATAATTTTATGAGACAGTTTATTAGTTCATAATTAGTATAAAATTAGATCGTGCATGATAATTATAATAGTTATTGAGAAAATTAATTTTAAATGATTATAGATATCAAACTTTTCGAATTTTTAAGAATATTCAATTTTACTTTATAATACTTCTCACTTTCGAAAATATTAATATAAAATTTTTTTCGAAATATGAAGAATTCAAACATTTGATTTCATCATTAACATCCAGAGTTTTTCGTTTTCTTGTATTCCAGAACAGAAATATATTACACATAATAAGATAATCAATTGACTTTGTGTAATTTTTTGCGAATCATAATTTTGTAATGATTTTCGAATTTAAGTCTATTTATTAAAGAAAAAATAAATAATTATAGACAAATATTGAAATTACAAAAGAATGTAATTAAATGTAGTAAAAAATTCATCACTTTTCGTAATTTGGAGAAAAATTTTTATGGAATAATCAAGAAGAAAGATGAAATTTCTAATACAAACTTATTTTATTTTAACGTGCTTCTTTGGATTCAATATACTGGAAAACAAAGACAGGAGAAATCATACAAAAATACGCATATCATCAGTTCCTGGAGAAAAATCAAGGATTGAGAACAAAAAATTTATCAGAATTAGAAAGAGTTCTTATTTCTTCTTTTCGAACGTGGAATACGAATATTCTTCTCGCCTGTACAAAACCTTTTCCATTACCGATAACTCGGTTAAACTCGGCAATTGCGCGCGACTTTTAGAACAATCGAAGGAACAAAAAGTGGCCTTTCGCTAAACGAACTCCACCTCCTGAATCATGAGAGATCAAAAAGAGAAACGGGCCAGGGTAAGAAAAAAACTGGACGGAGGAGTACAAGGATCGTTCGGTGGAAAAGACGCAATCAGCGACATCGTCGAATCGAAGCTATCGTCGAGACAGAATTAACGTTCTCGTGCAGCTAGATGGGCTTTAACTTGGCCAACAGACTAGACGAGAGAAAAGGAAGGAATAAAGGGAAAAAAGGAACGACAGAAAGGGAAGGAAAACGGGGGAGGGGCGGAGTAGAAACATGACGAAGGTAAAGCCAAGTGAGAAACTAGAGAGGAAAGCTTGCGAGTAAGGAGAAGGGAAACGGGGAATACCTCATCCATGTGGACTCTTCAGTGCTTTTCGAGTGCTTTACGACGTCTGCCGGATAAGTACGTGGAGCGGCGTAGCCGTGTATTCGCTACACCGAAAAGTATAGTATATATCGTAAAGAGCGGAGTTTCTCCGGGGTTAGATGTCCTCGACTGATTCAATCAATTGTACACCAGGCAACAAACCACTGCCGTTAATTGGATCGAAGCTCGGAGTTCTGGCTTTATGAGGCCCAATCGTGCCAAATTATCCGACCTGTATTTCTGGATCGGGCGCAACGCATCTCCTCTATTTTGGTAGTTCTCTTGTCCAATTCGTCTGATAGCCAATATGGATCATGGAAACTTGGAGCGCAGTTAGTTTCCTTGAGAAGAAGAGGAACCGGATGAATGCAAAGGATTCTTGATTCGAATTTTTGTAAAGTGAATGTAAAATGGATAGTATTAGAGGATGTTTCTTTGAATTGAATTAACTTGGAGAGGAATAAAGTATTCATATCCATTTTTAGAGATAATAATTAGATAATTCAAGAGAATCGGTTTAGATAAATTTCAGTAAAATTAATCAAATTTTAATTTCAAGTATTTATTAGTTTCCGAGTTATAAAAAACTTTAATTTAAAATACATTGAATTCTGTTTATATATATATGTGATAGTGATAAGATTTCAATATATGACTTCCGCGTTATCTATTTATTATTTCTATAAACACATTGCAGTGATTAATATTCAAAATGTATAAACTAATATATATTAGTATCTATATCTATTTAGAAAATTTTGGATCTTTTTCAAATCTATGAAATAAAATATAAAATAATCACAATAACCAAAATTAAAATACGAGCGATATCAGCCTTATATTGTTATCATATTATAATTTTTTAATAATAAAAATTGCACAGTATCTTAAGATAGATTGGATAAGAAAATAATAACAAATGGCTTTATTGCTCATAAATTTTATATCTGCAAAATGAATTTTTACAATAATATCGAATAGAAACATCTGTCACTTATTCTCAAAGAAATCAAATAAAATTAATCCGATGAATGAAATTATAAATATCTGTGCTCTATTTATCAAAATATGTTATTCAAAAATTGACAAATTAATTAATTAGAATGATAAAATATTATAGTATATGAAATAGATGGCTTAATGTCTATGTCATGATAGAAATTATCGTAAAAAAAAATGGAATTAATAATATTGATTCCCAATAAATAATAATAATTTGTTTTTCTTTCAGTACAACCTGATCTCTAATGTGCATTAAGATGATACAATATCATTTTTTTATTATAAATTGTTGACAATTTTTATCAATTTTATCGATTTTATATTTCTTCGTGTTTCTTAATTTCTACATTACTTTAGTTAATACTATCTGTCTAGTTATTATCTATTTTTTAATACCTCACTATAAATATAAACATATCGAATGAAATAGCTTACGAAATTTCAAAAATTTCATTTTTCAAGAGACGATTGATTTATAAATATTATTTATTATTATAATTGTATAATATAATAATCTAATATTATAATTATTATGATGATATTATGCAATAAAAAAAATTGAATTTCAAGATTAAAGTCAATTCGCGATAAATTATTTTTTGTGTCCTTTTATACATATAAAAGAATAATTTCAGAACTGATACGCCAATGTTATTTAATATCATTCGTTTGAATTATACCAAACATTTGAGCTATGATGACAAACGAATGAACTAAAACCGATCGGTATACTATTTACGGATGATAACCGACGACAGGGTAAACAGTTCTCGCGGCAATCGGATCTAATAGATTGAATTCCTGTCGAGGTTGTGCTATCTCACCGATCGATCAAAACGGCTGCGCGTTAGCGTCTTCAAATCGGAACAATTGTCATATCTTCATTCCTTTCTGATTTTTTTTTACATTCAATTTATCGAAAAACTATCTTCTTTGTTAATTTCAATGAGCTTAAAGTATGTTATCATATGACATCATGTTGAATATTTTTCCTTCTGTATATGTATATTATACCAAGCATTTTTAGTTTTTGGTTATATGCAAAAATATTTTTCTTATGTTTATGAAATATCTTGATTGTATTTTTATATAACTCAATCTGTATCAATTCATTGAAACATATTATGCTTTTTACATTATTTTTTAATAAGTTAATTATAATTGATTTTATAAAAATGAATAAAGCGGAACATTGATTATTTATATATATTAAAAATGAATATTTAAAATGAAAAAATTGTTTAAAATAATACTTTTAATTTTTAGAGAGCAGGAAAGCCATTATAAAATTAATATTCTATATTATATTATAACATGAAGTACTTTAGCAAGAACTTTATTATTGTTAAAGATATACATTCATACACAAATAGATTTATTAACTTACTTGTACTAACTGATTAACTATATATATATTAATTTTAAATATATATCAAAATGATTGAAATCGGTAGAATATATAGCTTTCCGACAAATTGTCACTTTTCTTCTCTCAATCTCTCGAGTAGGCTAGTTAAAACCATTTAAGTCTAAATGTTTATTACAAGACTTCATAATGGACTGGCAACAAGCTACTGTTTGTAAATTACATTCTCCTAGAGGCAACCATTAAATGTCAGCTAAATGAGCTTTCCTGAAGTTATACGTCTGCTTGCGCCACTTTTAGATCATTTTTTTCAGCGACCAGACTGTGAGATGAAATAGCCGCCAGGGATGGTGAACGCCTAATTATGCCAGAGGAGAATTAAAATATTCTCAGTAAACATTTAAGAAAGTAAAATAAAGAAGTTTCCATCGAGAAGCAGCCTTTAATTACAACTTGGCTCGCTCTTGCTACGCGCTGATGTTCCTTTCATGGCAACTTCGTTTCGCGCGTCTTCCATCTCCGCCAGTCCAACATTAACTTCCATCTGTTCCTCTTTTTTCGCGATCTTCCTTCGTTTACGTAATGCAAACGTTTCTTTTTTTACTTTTCACGTTCACTTTGACTTCCAACCTTCTGCGCGTTTACTTTATGTTAAAAACGTTTAATCGCGCGTGTTTGTTTACGAGAACATCACTCTTACTTTTCATATCGCTCTTTGTTCTTGTTGATTGCTCGGAATTGCAAAGAATGTGATTTAATAACGTCGATTATGATACATGGTGTATGATACACAATGAGTTAATTAAGTTAATAAAGATATGAGAAACAAGGAAAATATGAACGGAATATCGTTTTAATATTTTGATTTTGATTTCTTTATTTTTTATGCAATAAATTTTAAAAAATTCAAGTAAAAATATTTTTTAAATTAATAAGTAGATGAATTTTTATAAATGTTATATTTTATTTATAAATATAAATTATATTATATATTTTTCTTCTGATATTAATTTTATTTTGAATATTATAAATAAATTTTAACCATATTTTGGAATGAAATAATATACTTTTGGTTACAATATAATATATATATATATATATTGTAAAAAATTCTGAATAATTTATCTATAAAAGTATAAGAATATTCAATATGATATTGAAGTAAAATTAATATATTATGTTTAATAGAACAATTTCTTTTTGAACTTAATTTTTTCAGATAAATAATCACAATTTATGAAAAAATAAAAAAACTTTTATTAAATATATTTACATATGAATAAATCTAATAAAATCTAATAAATATTATTAATAATAAAATTACTAATATCTTATTAACATATATCATGATACATCTTTTACATATTAAATATTTGATTTTAGTTGCAAAAAAATTTACTGTCTATTAATGATTTTTTTTTATAAATTTTAATATTTTTTTGTAGAAAATTACATTGATAGTATTAAAATTTTATGATTCTATTATTTAAATAAAAAAAAGCTTACTTTTATATGATCTTTAAGAAAGAAGGCACATGTTATTCATTTAATTTCCATTTGAACATTTTTTATATATAGCAATTTTTTTTGTAGTTTATAAGTAATTTTCATTTATAAACTAAAGTTTTGTACTCTGTATACTTTTTTATTTATAATATAATAAAATTACAACTTTTTTTAGATTAGGAATAGATTATATTATAATTAGGATTTAGATTATAGATTATATTATAACTATATTACAGATTAGATTTAAATTAAGAAAATTTATTTAATAATTCAAATTAAATTAATTAATCCAAAAACCTCAGAACGAATATATTTCACAATGTTCAACAATATATGCACTAGAAATCTAATTATTTTTTGAAAAATATTTGACAAAAATTGCGAAATGAAATATTATCGTATTATGTATCGTTTCACTCGCACTTTGTTTCCACATACCACGATGTGACTATTGAAACAGTTGAATTTTTTTTTACGTCGCTTCTATGGTTCTTTAAAATTTATCGTGTCATCGGCAGAGAATTTTACGATGTAACCGCCATAAGTCAGCCTCACCGTGAACGCGAAACGGAGCGCGTAAACAGCGCACGCGAACCACGCTAACGCTTTAAAAAGCGTTCTGCAATAAGCGAGAGATGGTGTTCAGGAAACGGTCGTTGGCTACGCGACGAGCAGACAATTATTTGGAAAATTGTTGAATTCCGCTGTGTCGTATTTCCCATCCGCAGAACGATCGTTCCGTTTCTTCAATCACGATCGTTCCGTTTCTTCAATCACGATCGTTCATGTGATAATGCGACAATCGATTTATCGTTGCATTGACCGTGAAAATGTATAGTTTTCTCGTGGTTTATCGTATGCAATTGAGATAATCAAATTCACTTCTTGTGATTCAATCTTTAAACAATAGGTATTGACAAATTTTATACATTTATTGACAATTCTCATTTAGATTTAGTCTTTGAATAATATTGAAAATAAAATAAAAAAAAAAAAACGATTTTCAAACTTTGATATTTATATAGAAAAAAGTTCTTTATTATAGAATCAACTCTCTTGTAATATGATAATGTAATATGATCTCTTGAAAATACGATAGAATTTTCGATAGAACTGTAAAGTACAAAAATTGTCATGTTCCTATAAAAATATTTTTACAATACAGTTTTCACATAGCACGAATTTTAATAAAAAGAATCTCAAACATTCTTCATAAAGGACGAATGTTTTCATTGTATTGTTTTTTTTCTTTTTTTTTTTTTTTTTGATATTTCTGATATATTTTTCTCATTTGTATTAGTTATATGTTTTATTTACAAAGAATATATTTTATTTTAAAATATGAAACAGATATGAATTTTATGATTTTTAGGATTATTATTGAAAATTATTCTAACATATCTTATGATAAGTATGATAATTTACAACACTTTACTATTGTAATACAAAAAAAAAAAAA
>NW_006263408.1:311987-313612 GCF_000469605.1 Apis dorsata
TTCGTTTTTCAAAAAAAAAAAATTTTTTACATAAAAAAAATAAAATTTTTTTCATTGAATTCTATATTAATAAAAAACTTATTATAATTCATTAAATTAAAAAAATTTTAAATTAAATTAAACAAATTAATTTTCTTATTCATATAAAAAAATTTTTCTTACAAAATGATTTTAATATAAAGACACAGAAATATAGATAAATATCTAATCAAACTTTATGGATATCATACATCGAAAGATATTTAAAACAATGAAATTTTATTTCTTTTATATCCTTTCTTTACGTAAGTTTTCATACGTTTTATTATCAAATTTTTTATATCAATCTTATAACAAACAGATGATAAAATCATAAAATTAAAGTCATTTTATTATTGAATATCATCGTTTGAACGAAGCGTATTTTATCATCTATCTAGAAAAAAAAATTCTTTATAATTTTCCGACGTTAATTTTCCGTTTTGGTTCTCATTCCGAAGTTATCTACCATTATTTTCATTCGTTTCACGGGAAAAAGTAAAGCGCATAGAGCGGAGAGTTCATAAGCCATCTCCCGCAGGCACGGGAGCGTAAAACGGAATAAATGTTGGCCCTACGTGTCCATCCACGTGCACTGTTATATCGCGCTAACTTCGTCCTTTATGGCTATGCCGGCGAAAGAATAAGCCGTTTCTGTTGATGCGACCACGGGTGTCATCTTAACGTTTCTCGTACTTCTCGTTTCCACTTCTCCGGTTAAACTCGTAAAAGCTTCGACCATGAATCGTGATTTCGTACTTGCGAATGGGAAATCTTCCCATTGGCATCATTATGCACAATGAATTGAGAAAATTTGTTTTATAAATATTCAATGTTATTATTAAATATATTATGTTAAATTGTTAAATTATTCAATGTTATGAATAGAGATGAACATGTTGCTTTGAGATAGAGAAATCATAAATGAATAAATATATTATATATATTGAGATTTTTTTCTTTTATAGTAGTGACAACATATAAAACAACATTGATATCTATAGAAATAAATGTTTTTTAAATATTTCTTAATTTATGTACATCATTTTCTATACCATTTTTAATATTCCTTATATTTATATTTTATTATGTTATTTCATTTGACAATTTAATGATATCATTACATTATTATCAAAAATTATCATAATATAATTCCATATTATTTAATATTGAAATGCTTATTTAGGATGCAAATATATTAAAAGTATAAAACTCTCGAAATTTACTCTTATGGATATTTGTTAGAGAATTATGTTTGTTGAGAATGACATTAATTTTTATTATCCGACAATTACTTTACTTTCTTAGATAATCCTTTTTAATATTTACAATGTTTACTTGCTAGAAATATTTTTTAATTTTATTCTCAAATGTATTCCCATCATAAATATGCATATTAAATGTCATAAGAATTGCAATATATCTGTTATGATAATATGCTATAATGTTTAATTCTTAAATTATAATTCTCTTATAATATATTATAAATATTACAAAATATTACAAAATATTATAAAATATTATAAATATTATAAAATATTATAAAATATTATAAATATTATAAAATATTATAAAATATATAAAATATTATAAAATATTATAAAATA
>NW_006263408.1:313791-320549 GCF_000469605.1 Apis dorsata
ATAATATATTTCTTTTTTTATAACATATACTAAAATTATTGAAATTTAAATAATATTAAAATTTCAATAATTTTTTATATAAAAAAGTTTTTATTTCAATAATATGACAAATTTGTATTAATCGATTAAATTTTTATCAATTGAATTATTAACCTATCAATTAATTTTATTAGAAATATTAGGTTATGTTAGAATACAAGATATATTTCAGATTAAATTATGAATTTCTTTTATATTAGATCTAGAAAATACGATTCTTAATACTTATAATTTTGCATTTATATAAACAACATATTTATGTAACAATGTATCTATATATTCTCTAAAAGAAACTTAACTTCTGACTGTCAAACATAAAAATTTAAAATTTAAGAACTTTTTAATTACTATAATTTTCACAATATTAATCATCTTCTAAATCTGAAAAGACAGTTCAATGTGACAAAAACATCTTCATCTCTCCTATCCACCGATGAAGTTCCACCAAAATCGATGCGTGACACTTGGTACAGCTCCTGATGAGTGGGTTCACGGCACGGTAGCGAAGAAGAGTGGCGCCGTCTAGTGTTTCAACGGGACTGTTCGTCGGTTGGATAAAAGGGGTTAGGCTAAGTGGCAAATAATGGATGGCGACGAGGTTCGAGTGGCATCTCGTTTTTCTTGCCACGATCGTGAAGGTGAAAGAAGGCTTTCCTCTATAGATTTTCGGAAATGGAGGCTCGGTCACGATACCATGTATATTCGAAATGCTTTCCAAGCGTTTAGCCAAGGTGGTAAGAGGTATCGGATCTTGCGGAAGAAATAAAACGAAACCTATGTCTGAAATCGTGCAGGGAGAACCGGAAATTTCGACTCCCATTCGATTTCCGCCGCGTTTACGGCCAACGTGGCTCGTTATTCCTCGCGTTTTTATCTAACATGAGCTGATCGATTTGATTTATTGCTAAAAAGTGAGGGTACTGACTCTCAACTCGACGACTTTTGTAACGATTCTTGTATCCTTCTTCTCTGATTTTACATACTTGCTTTATACGTCCATAATAAATATTCAATATTTAATTGAATAGAATTATTAAGTGAAATTGTTCGAACTAGAATTATTCTATTTCATTGCGTTTTATTCTTGTTATGATATTTTAGCTGCAATTATGTTAAATTATTTTCTGTGTATTATTGCATTATTATATTTTATTCTTCTTGCTATAAATTTTATCTACTGAAGTAGATTTCTATGTTCAATATACATAAATATGTTATTGTATTATGTATTATTATATTATGTATATTATATATAATTATATTATGTATTATTATATTATGTATTATAATATATTATTACATATTTAGTGAAAAACTATTATATTTCATTAAAAATATTCATTAAAAATTATATAAATTATTCGAATTTAAATATTTTAAAGAATATCAATTTGTAATATTAAAGAATTAAGAAAAAAAAAACAATAATTTCTTCATAGGAACATTTATGTAATAGATTTATTTTGTAATTATTTGATATTAATTTACAATTAACATTAATGCGTTAATTATTTTACAATTAGAATTCCAATTTAATTAAAATTTTAATTATTGATGAATTTTTTGAAAATACTAGATATATAAAAAAATTACTTTCAAACTAAAGCAATAAATAAATTTATATAAAAAAAATATAAAAATACTCTAATAATCTCCTTTTTATCTATATTTTAATCGATGATTGCCACAAAAAGAGACTATAATTCTTTTATGCAGTTATTTTTTTAGATATTAATATATAATAACTATAATAATAAAATAATAATAAAATAAAATATTTACATATGTTCTATGTCTTCTTTAATTTCATAACAATAAATTAGTGGTAAATGAAAATATTACTAATATAAAATAATAATATAAAATATTTGGATATGTAATCAATTGCTATATATAAGTGTTATAATAAAGATAATGGCAAATATTTTTTATAACAATTATATCAATCGTATGATATCGATAATATTGTATTAATAATATTATATCACATTGATAATATTGCATTTAGATTTTAGATAAGCAAATAAAAAATATTATAAGCGTATATACTTTTTCTAAAAAGTCATAATATGTCTTTTATTTTAAGTAAAATTTTAGGTTTTTTTAAATAAAACTATTTATTTAAGTTTTACATTAAAAAATTAAATATCATTGAATTTGTGATATTTAACTTTCTATAGCTTGAATTTTTTTCATAATTATATAATATATTTTTCATAATTATATTATATATATATATATAATAAAATATCAACTATATATATATAAACAATATCAACTATAAGTATAGATTAAGAATTCAATGATTTTATTATAACGAATAATATATTTTGAAGTAATGATTTACGATGTTCGTACTTGTAAATAAAGGCTAAGAAGACATTATATAACAATATATACGCCACCATGTGGACAAAAATTGAATTATTTAATAAAATGTCGATATAGTAGTATATGATTTGAAAGTTACATGCCCGTAAAGAATTAAATAATTATATATTAATATATGAATATATTAATATATATTAATATCAGAAAAATAACACAATTCAAAAATTTCAATGTTATAGAAAACGATTTTGAATAATTTGAATTGATGTAAAAATATATAAAAATATCAAAATGCCAAGTTAGAAGTTTATAATTTGATAACTTCTATAAAATTCTATTAATAAAAAGTATAAATATGTTATTTTTCATTAAGTATGCAATATGATTTTTTTTTAAATTCAAATTTTGGTTTAATTTTTAATACATAAATTCCTTCCATAGAATATTCTATATATTTATCATACATATGTTTTGTATGTGTGTGTGTGTAATCTTTTTGATTTAAATTAAGATGTTGAATGATGAACTATTGCAAGGATCGAAACGACAAAAGAAACAAGGTGGTCAATGTTTATTCAGTCGTTTGTTATCTTGCTCGAATATTACAGCTTTAAAGTGTGCAGTTACGTACCAAGTGTTTATAATCAGGATAACAGACGTGACAGTTCATGATACGAGCGGAACTGGCAGCAATGCGACAGAGGACGTGACGTGTGCTAACATTGACCGTGTCTTCCTTCCAAATGGCCAAGTCTTCTCCGAAAATGGCGTTATCTAGATACTCGTGAGAACGTGTTTGTATTCTGTCACTTACCGTATCTCTGTTAGCTGACATTGGTAGCCAGCTTAAATGAGATGAGAACTATTAATCGAATTTTTATCATTTTTAATCTACTATATTTCTCGAATTTTTGTATTTTAATTTTATTCTTGCTTGAAGCAAAAAACTATCTAAGAAACGAGATATTATATATAATATTGATGTATATATATAATTTTTTTATATCATTATATTTCACAATCTTTAAAAAGTTTTTGAAGAAAACTTATATTGAAAATAATCTATTAAAATATATAATAGAAACATATATATATAATAGTATGTAATATATATACACATATGTTATATATTATATATAATATGTATATAAAATATAAAATATAATATAGAAAATATTATATAATATCAATGTTAATTATTATTATATAAGTAATCTTATACAGGATGTTACACGAAAAATATTACAAATCTATTTTTCAAATCTATTAATGATATCGAAAAAAATTATTTTAAATTGAAATTAAAATACAAAAAGATCTTTCAAAGTATAAAATAAAAAAAAAGTAGTCTCCTTTCAAGCATAAAAAGAATAATAATTTTAATTTTTTAAATAAAATATGATGGAATAGGATAAATTTTTACGCATTTATATATGAATATATAAAATTATATATCCCTAATAAAATGAATAACTTTATGTTTCGAAACATTTTTCGAAATTTTGTATATATCAAAAATCAAAACTTAATATATAATTTATTTTATATAATTTGAATTATTCAATACTAAATTAGTATTATCTCAGTAACACGCAAGCCTTATTTTTTAAGTGTTTTAAACGTACAATCTATTTTTCATTTTTACTATCTATCTTTTTCTAAATTCCACAAAAGGTAGACAAAACAAAAAATACTAATATACGAATCTTTATGAAATAAATAAAGAAGGTTTTAGGATCGAATGAAGAATTTTAGCCTTTCGCATTTCGCAAAAAAACAGAATAAGATTTTATCATGAATAATTTTAGTGAACAAGTTGATATATTGTTAGGTAAATGTCAACGAAACTTGGAAAAGATAAAATTTGCATGTTGATAAGTTAATAATAAAATGTTGAATAATTCAATCGTTACAACTTTTGATATGTATAAAATTTTGAAAAATGTTTCAAACAAAAGTTACTTATTTTAGTAGAAATTAATTTTAATTTAATAAATGTATAAAACTATCTTTTTTTTTAATTATATACTTTTTTGCATTAAAAAAAATTTCTCAATATTATTAATAGATTTGAAGATATCTTCTAATAAAATTTCTTCTAATAAAATTTTAGTGAAATACTCTATATAAATTATATATAAAATTATACATAATATATATTAATATATATAATAATAAATATATCATTTATATAAAAATTTATAATTGAATAAATAAATATGTTATAATTAAATTATTTTTATATTATATTATATCTTAATTATATTTATAATTTCATATTTCTAATTTTATAATTCCATAAATATTAAAATAGATACTGATTTAAGATCTATCAATTTATTCATTTCATTATTCAAAATTTATCAATTCAATTGTTTGAATGATTAAATGTTTAAATATATTTGATAAATTATATATTATCGATAAACCTTAATTTTTTAATTCAAAATTAATTTTTCTTTCAATAAATTTCTATTCCTCAATTATCACACAAATTTCAACATTAAAACATACGATTTTTATTATCCTTTCAAGCATACTTCAGATATCAGTTATACTCTTATTTGCACGAATGAGTGTCCAACGAAGATTAAAATCGAAAACAAATTACAAATTGAATAGGATAATTGTTTCATTACATTGCTTTCTGATAACGAGTCGATTGATTCATAAATAAAAACCTATTGGACAACAGCATTTAGAATTAATTGTCGCGAAAGAAAATGGATAAAACTTTATATCGATTGGAAATAACGATTTAATTTTACACGATCTAAGTTGCATTTTATTGCCCGATTCGAATATTTAATCTCAATTATTATATACCATTCATTATTATGAAAAAGGAATAATTTGTGTAGAATAAATGGAATGAAATGTCATTGAATATTTTCTTTCTATACTTTATAATTTAAATTTTATAATGTATGATTAATTAAACGATTGGAACAATTGGATATATATACTAAGATATAATAGGTACAATAGGATATATACAATATTAAAAGTAAATTATTTCTTAATTAATGTTTATGAAACTAGATCTCTGGTAAAATAAATAAATGGCGATATATAATATTATTAGAAATTGCAATTAAAATAAAAATAAAATGATATTAATATTTGACATTACAATATGCCAAAAAATAATTGTTGCATATATATTATTATTATTTATATTATTATTATTAATTCTTTTTAAATATATTAAGATATCGTTTTGAATAAAATGATTTTATTTATTTAATTCATATATAATAAATTTTTTATATAATAAACGACAAATTAAAGAATAGCAAATTTTAAATCCAATCATATTGTGTTAATATTGCAAAATTATCAAAATGAGATATTGACAATCAATAGAACAATAGAATTAATTAATTAATTAAATACAATATTGAATTTTTGCAATATTGAATTTTATCATTATTTGATTAATTTAATTTAATTTAATTAATAGATTTGTAAAAAAAATATAATTATAATTAAATAATAACTTTAATAATTATAGTATATATTTTAATATACTTTAAGAAATTAAAATTTAATAACATTATAATAAATAAATAAATAATTTCTATATTGTTACTCGAATAAATTATTGCATATATATGTACTGTATATTTCTGTTTAAAAGTCAAATATTTCATTCAGTTCAAATTAGAATAAACTAAAAATTATGATTATAATTATAACTAAATTATAAATTTTATAATTACAAAGTATATTTTAATCCAATGAAAAAATTCTTTAATTCTTATTTTATATAATAAAAATAGTGTAAAACATATTAAAAATGATATATTAAACAGAAATATATACAAATAAATTATAGATTTTTTTTTTTATTTTTTCGATAGAAAGAATATTATTATTTTTCATACCTCTTAATATAAACCCAATCATATCGCGATGTCAATTTTTTATTTGTGCATGCAATCTATTTGCAATTCGATATAATAATTATTTAATATCGATACACCAACACACACTTCTTTATCTAACAACTTCTCTATCTATTTCATTTCCAAACGTGATACGTCTATATGTAATAAATTCAATGTATTATTTCTGAATGCGATGAAGATCGAATCGTCCAGGCGCGTATATTATATTCAGCAACATGAAAGTTGGAATTCAAGGTCAGAGGGAGTTGGCCAACTTGAATAGCTGAGACAGAGAAACGCGTGACTCGATCCACAGGGGCTCGAGAACGTAATCCCATAGCAATGTTTGCCGTCCGTGACGCGATACCGATCGCTTCGTGAACCCCGATGGAAGGAGTAGGGAAAAGCGGATCGCGCGATGTTCGACTGTTTATCGTTGTTATTGTTTTTCGACCCTATCTCAGCCTAGCCACCCCCCTCCTTCCATCCCCCTCCCCC
>NW_006263408.1:321019-325577 GCF_000469605.1 Apis dorsata
CTAATCCTTCGTCCAGCGTAGGAGCCTTTTGTATTTCGTGTGCAGCTTCCGGGAAAAATCAGAGGAGGCGGCTTTGAGAGATCCGTTATAATCGTAGAAGGATGATATTTATTTTGAAATAAACGTCGTTGGTATATACGGAATATATGACAATTTTTTGTGAATGTTGATTGAAACGAGAATTCAATAGATGTGTATTATTCTTGTTTAAAAAGTTTAAGCGTTTTTAAATATAAGAATAGAAAGTTTTAATAAATAGAAAATTTTTAACATATTTTTTTATCAATGTAATTAATATAGTCAGTGTTTATATTTTTTTTATCATGTAATATATTAATATGTAATGTATTAATATTACTTAATTTTTTCCAATTTTCATTAAAGGATTTAGAAGAAAAAAAAACTTTCAACGACTCATCAAATTTATGTTTTCTTAAAATAGAATGATGAAAAAAAAAATTACTTAATTTTTATTCAAATTTATATTATCTTTGATATAATAAATATGTATTTAATATATATTATATTACTTTACATACATACATTATACAATATTAAATTTAATTAACATAATTAAAATTCGTCGATAGAAAAGACTTTATCATGTCATATTATATTCAATTCATGAAATATATTATTCTAATTGCAAATAAATGCGGGAAAAAAGAATTAATTTAATCAAATTATACATATCTCATTCAGATCAAAAATCTGAAATCATTTTTTTTTATTATGAATTTTTCAAATGTTATAAAACTCATTAAATTAAAAATCTCGGAAAATTTTCAGAATTATTTGTTCATGCTTGCTCATAAACTTGTACATTTAAATAAAACTTATCTTCAAAAACACAAGAATCCTATATAAAAAGCAACTATCCGAAAATTACTTTATTCAGCTTAAAAACATACAAAAATGAAAAAAAAAAAAATATAATCTTTTTCATAATTAAAAGAATGTACCGTCAAAGGATTGTTAAGCGGCAACTCTTAGAACTTTACGAAGTAAAAGAACTTCAAGAGAAATAGCGATGAGGAGGATAAAATGGTGAGAGAGGGCGAGCGGAAGGGTGACAAATCAATGGCGGATGGTAGGGTAGGTAGCGGCATATGAGCGCTGGTCTCCTATCTTATCAACGCATTATTCAACGGCGGAGGCTGCTCGGGACTCTAACTGCCTGCATTTGCATAAATCCATAGATCTCCCGGACCTGCTCCGCTGCCCGGCCGTGTCTATCCATCTCTGGATGCATGCATACAGCAAATTACAGTGCCCGCAAGCGGAATTGTGGGTGGCGGACCTGTGCCCCTCCCTTCGCTCCCTTTTCACGAAAGGACCACGAAGGACGCCACTGACTGGCTAGGTAAGGCTCGGTAACATCCACTTCAACCGTGGCTTTGTATTGGATCGTTAACGACATCCCTTCCTGTGTACCTTCTGTTATCATCCCCTGTTATCTATCTTGTGTGTCTGTCCTGATGTGGGTGTACTGTCTCTTAGATAGGGATGGAAAAAGTCTGACCTATCATCTATCTATGAAATGATCGATGACATGTTTGCTGGTGGTTGGTGATCGTATTGAAGAATGACTTGAAGTATATGGACATGGAATGTATTTAAAGATTTTTAATGTTATTTTTTGTGTTGTAATGAAACAATTAATAAAACAAAAAGAAAGGATATATATATATATATATATAGAGAGAGGATAAATAAGCAAGATGTTTATTATGATTTGAATGAAAATTTAAACATTGTTTTTGTCATTTTGTTCATAAAATATTATATTTATTATATATAATAGATATAATAGATTCATATTTATATTAATTTTTTATTAATTTTTTCAAACATTTATAATTTTTTTATTACTAAAGTACTCATAAAAATTTATCATATTATCTTTGTGCCATGACAGTAATTGTTCAACGCATTAACTAATAACAACTAATTTGAAATAAATGAATATCTTGAAAAATATTGAATATTTAATATATATTTCTAATGAAAATTGATTAGAATAAAATTATGACTTTTTATGAATTAGATTTTGTATTTTTCTCATTGGACTTAGATTAAGATTACGAAAGTCAAAACAAAATATAATTATAAAAAAGAATACATATGATTATAAAATAAAATGTTGTATTTTTAATATGTATATTTCTTTTGATAAGAAAAATTAATATGGATTTATGAAAGGTAAATTCAAATTTAAAAATACAACAGAAAGTTACAAACAATAATATTATATATTTGTATATACAAATATTATTACAATATTACAATATTATATACAAATAAATTATATATAATTATCAAATAAATATAAAAAAATGTAATATGAACAATAAAAATCATATATTTTTCGCTTATAATTATTACAATTCCTAAATCGTTTTACTATCATACAATAAAATTCAAAAAACTATATATTTATGAAATATTTATTATATTCATTTTTCACTTTCACTATGTATATATATGTATAGTAATATTAAATTTTGATAAATTTAAATTTACTCACTCATTTCAATCAATTTTAATTCCAAAATAAAATTTAATATTTTACATTCACTTAATATCTTACGAAACAAATAAACAAAAACAAAAAATCAAGCGGTTACAATTTAAAATTTTTACCTTCTCTGGTAAAATGGTTTACGTATTCAAATATAAAAGAAAAAAAATCCTAGTTTATCGAATCCATTTGCGAGATCACGCGGACGATGTAACCACAGCGAGACGAGTCTAACTAATCGCTAATCAGTAAGTGAAACAAAAGGATTTTCTCATCCCAGAAATGGCGGATTTCCATGCGAATCTATGGTTTGCCTTTGTATTACGCTCTTTCTGCTTGTGTGGGAAGGATTGTCGGGCTACTCAGCTACAGAGTGGTTCGTTAGCAAAAGGAGACGAAACTATAAGTTCCGGTGCAAATACGTCGATTACGTGCTCGCCTGTTCTTGCAGAATTTCTTATGGCAACAGTATCGGCAATATTTGCAAATCCTCGTTATATGCAACTGGTCAGAAAAAATTGGCAAACATATGCATTATAATTCGAAAATTTATTCGTTCAATGAATAAAAACTTGACAACGATACTGAGGGAGGGAGAGAATGAATATTTATTCTGGATATATTCTGGATATTTATGTAGAAATTCAAGAGGCTGACCTATGTTCTCTTATGAAGTTTTTTAAAATTTAATATTCTATGTGCATCTGAAATATTTAAAAGTAGACTGAGATAATGAATAAAAATAAATGAATAAAAATATAAAAGGAAAATTTATCAAAACAAAATTATTGTCAAATATTCAATGTAGGAAATTTCTTATTGAAGGTGTACAGGTTAATTCTATATTTTATATGAATTGTTCTCTTTTATGTTATGCATCTGGTATTCTTTTTGTGAAAAAGAAACGGTTTGAAATGAATCACATATACTATCATTAAAAAATTGGAAACAATTATATTTTTGTAAGAAATAAAGAATCGTTTATAAATTATTACAAAAGTCACTTTGTAATAATACGAGTTTTATATTAATTTATAATAAATATTTATTGAGATTGACAATTATTTTAAAATTAAAAAAAAATTTAGATAGAATTCTCAAAACTTGTTTAGAGATAATAAAAAGAAAAAGAAAAGCTTAAAGATAATAATCATATTTTTTTAAATGAATTAAAAATTTGATTTTAACTTATATCCATTTAATATTTCATCATTTTTGTTTTATTTTAGATATATTTTATTATTCAGCAAATTTTATTTATAATAAGTAAATTTAATATGTGACTTTTCATGATTTTATTTAAAATTTTTTTCTCTTTTTTGCAAACTTTTATTCTTTAATATAAATTTTTAATAATTAATAATGATTCAAGTGCCATTGTTTATCTTTGTTTTAAAAATTTGAATTCGATGCAGAAGAACAAAGAAAAAAATTTTCGTTTTTAGTCATGATATGAGAAAATTCCAATAGTATGTACTTTCTCTAATCGAAAATTCAGATTACCAATCTCATCGAGGATTCGAAGCGTTCAATTTCCTAAAACGAGGGCAGCTTTCAACGAACTTTTTAATAAATCGACTGACCTAATTTCCACTGCGAGTCTGGAAATGCAGGAAACAGAACAATAAGCAAGATCGTAAAATTCAGGAATCGCGTATTGAAATAGTACGGTAAAACTGGATAGGAAATTTTTGACAAGGTTTTCTATCCTCATCCCTCTATCAGATAAAATATATATTCATTTTCCTATTGAATTCAAGAGATAATTGATACGAATCTGAGAGTGTCTGATACCGATTCCCGAGTTCTCACGAGTCGTGAGTGCAATGGACGCGTAATAAATTCCAGGTTTACCTATTCTGCTTGCGACAGGAATTATTCGGTGAGCTCGTAGGTGCACGATCGATTTAACCGGGCGAGGATGAAATACGAGAGATGCGTCAATTCGTTGCACCGATTCAGTCGTTCCTGTACCATTATCTGTCGATCTTCTACTGATTGTTTTACCAAATTTTTTTCCTTTTTTTTTTTTTTTTT
>NW_006263408.1:325743-329449 GCF_000469605.1 Apis dorsata
TTAAAAAAATATCTCTTGAACGAAGATATGTAGAATCTCTATTAACTTTCGTTTAATATTGCTTATATATACACAATTAAAAATAAATGTTAAACAATATTTATTAATTATATAAAATCAATTCTATAAAAGTATATATTTTTAATTTTGTATATTGTGTTAGATTTTTTATTCATTTATATAATTATGTATAATTAAGTGATTCTTGTATTCTTCCTCAATATACTTTTCATTTATATAATGTTGTTTTTTTATTAATTGTATTACTATATTTTTTTATTATTATGATATTCTTAATAAAGAATGATAATTAAAATCTAGAATAATATTAGAAATATTAACAAAAGTATTGTATCTATATCTTTTATATATTTACTTTAATACTTCAATTGGCTATATTTGTAAATTGAATTAATTTAGTTTTACAATTTTTTTTTATTTTGATTTTTGTTTTGATTTTTGATTGATTAAACTTATATGTATATAATAAAATATATATATCGAATTGTCTAATTATTACTTTGCAATTACAAACATAATAGAATCCTAGACTATTATTTTTACTTTCTTGTTATTTTAATTAATTTTTTCAAATATATTATTGTAATTAAATGTATAATTATACATAACAATCAGTTATTAAATAAATAATAAATAATATTCAAAAATGTTTTATTTTTTAAAATAATCTTATAGTGAAAGAGATTTAATCAAAGATATGTAATAGACATTTTATAGTATGTATATAGTACCAACCACATATTTACAATTTTAATAGAAAACTTTTACCCTTATTTTCCCAACTAAATCACCACAACACCCCTCCTTACACAAAATTTATATACTTCTCCTTAAAAAACCATTATCTTAACCCTCTCCATGTTCAACCACCGTCACACATTTCATCCTAAACTTTCTCTATAATCTTCAACTAAGTTACTCTGTACAAACCATATACCAATACACTATCTAAAGCAAGTTCATTCCGGTATTTTTAAGAATGGAAGCCAGCTGCTCACCCTTAAAAACATTGTTTTCCTCTTGAACGGTGCATCACGGCTACGTTATCTGCCAGCTGCTCGAACGACAAGAGATGAACAAGCGGCTAGGGAGGCGAAGTTAAAGTCTCGAGCCCTTGCTCGAATGTCTCTGACGGCAGCGAGACGAGTAGTTAATTAACACCTCCCGTTACCCTCTTTCACTCCTTGTATATCTGGTAGGAGGCTGTCTTTTCCGAACCGCGGCTGGTTTTTTCACCGTGAAGAAACGTAGGTAGCCCCTTGCCAGAAATTCGCCCGCGTGGCTGACTTTTTCAAAGCTCTCCCAAGCAGTGGCGAGGACGAAGTTGAAAAAGGATCCCTTTTCTTCCAGGCCACCGTAATTTTTCCATCTTCCTCTGGTGACTCGGTTGGTAATTAAGACACTCTGCGATAGAAAAGAAGTCACCGGCAAGTCTGTGGATCTCATGTATTTTTAATTTAGATAGCGGTTAAGAAGGGGGGAAAATCTACTCGTTTGGGAAATAGCGCAAGAGATATCGACGGTAGAGACTTGAATCATCGAAGTAGATGGTTCTTATTACATTGCCTCTCGTGCTTCGATTCATCGATGGAAACATTTTTTTCATAATTGTCGTACGACGATGATGAAATTGTGATATAGATTAGTTAAGAATAGATCGAATGATTTTTAATGTGAATTTAAATATATTATATGTATGTGAATGATTATAAGTAAAATAACTGATATTTAAATATGTGTATGTATATGTATATGAAAATAATTATATAGATGACGATATAATATAAAATGACGATTTATTTAAAATAAATAGTATTTTAGATTGGGATAAAAATGAATTTCACGATTTAATTTATGTTTGAAAATTTAAAATTAGAATAATTTAATTTAACTATTAAAAAAGAAAAGCATAGAAAATTAGCTTATCAAGTCTTTCCCGTAAAAAAAAAAGAAATTATTGATCTTGAAAACCTTATTTTTTTCAATTATGATGATATAAAAAGAATTTTGTATAGGATTTTATATGAGATAATGATATCAAAGAACGAATATCTTCCAAAATTATTTTTTCTTAAGATTTTTTTTTAAGATTTTTGCATAATTGTATGTATTTTATATAATATTGTATAATTAAATTTCTCTTTTAATTATAGTTGATATTAATTTTGTAAATTTATATCAATGCATTGATATTATCTGATATTATGTAATATTATTATTTGATATATGCAATAGAATATTTACTTTGTGTTATTTAATTCAAAAAATTAAGTTAAAAATATTAAATAAATGAATATAATTTAACATTGATGTTTTAATATTTTCATTTATCTAATTTTTATATGTAGAGAGTAAGAGAAACTTGTATTTTTGTGGGAAACAGAAAATCATCAAAGAAATAAGCGATTACTGTAAATAGAGAGTACATTTGATAATATTTTTGCTACCGCAAAATTTTCGATGTTATTAACTATATACGGAAGGAACCAGATTCGTGTACACCTTGAGGTCAGGTTGCATGATACCGCTAATAATTCTATGAATTACGAGCTTCGCTCGGTCTGATTTCTCATTTTCATCAAGTTTACAAACGGAAAGTTTCATTTCGAGCATGTATATGGAATGTAAAAATAATGATAACGATTTAGAAACGGATTTAAATGAAATTCATTTATTTCATAACTGCTATTATTTTCATTAAACATTTAAAAAATATTACAAAATTATTATGTAAATCATAAATTTTCGTAATATAATTGCAAAGTAATGTGTATAATGAATAAAGAATAATAAAAAAATTTCCAAAAGAGAAAAATTAGATAATATAATTGATTGATGATTGAGTAAAAATTTTTAATTATTTTCTCTCTCTTTTTCTTTCTTTTTTTATAAATATTTGATGCTATAAAATATATATTGATACATATTGAAGATTCACTAGACATTTATACACATTCACGTTTTTATTAATGAAATATTTAAATGAAAATAACAAGTAAAGTTATTTTCAACTTCCTTGAAATTTTTTTTCATCTTCGCTTTTCATATATTCAAATTTTAAATCAAATACATTGTGAGTAACTCATTTATTAAGTAGTTTATTTTAGACTTCATAAAACAATGTATTCACATTTAATATCAATTTTAATATCTATTTCATTCAAGTATTTCTTAAGAAAAATTGAAACTAATAGCTCAAATTTTCAGTTTTTGATTCTTAATAAATCATGTAGTATAATTATGAAAGTTATTGGATCTATATATGGAATAAAATATAAATTTGAATATTAATAATATAATAAAATAATAAATAATAAAATAATAAATATAAATATATATAAATTAAATAATAATAGATTAAAATATTTTAATTATTATATTAAGTTATGTTTAATGTTTTTCAAACACTTTCTATATTAGCATTGGAATTGATTAACTACAGATATTATAAATTAAAAAATTCTTTTTAATAATTTATTTTAATAAAATATTGTAATAAAAATATTAAGAAAATTATGTTGTTATAAAATATTATTTATCTCTCTTTTTTATTTTAATAATAAACTAAAAGTTTTTTAAAAATAGCTTATAATATACTACAATGTATTAAGTTTAAACAAAACATAAAAATTGTTTTTCTAATAAAAAAATAATAATTTAAATATTTATAGAAAACAAATTTACT
>NW_006263408.1:329764-340915 GCF_000469605.1 Apis dorsata
AACAGAAATAAAACTTAGATATAATATAAAATTCAGATCTTAAATTATTTATAAAAAGATATTATAATTATTATTATATTATTTATTTAAAAATATAAAAAAATAATACTATTGGAAATTTAAGAAATTTCAAAATATTTCTTTAATATTTATTACAATAAAAAGTATAAAGTTCTTCAAAAAATGTTTATTTATAGAAACAATTTTTCATATATATATTTTTTCATAATATAACACATATGCTGTTATTAATATAGTAAATTTATCCCTATAGACACTGATATTTTCCTACTAGCTAGTTAGATCACACTTTAAATACATATCCATAATGGATGATTAAAAAGATAACATATATTTTTCAGATTTTTATTATAAAATGGGACAATATTACTTATTATTAATCATAACTATATACTAATCTGAATCTAAAGTCTCTGAAATCTCTAGGATTATTGTTGATTTGCTACTTTTATATCTGTTAATATATCTTTTTTGTAATTTCTAAAGTCAATATTTTTTTTCTCAATTGATATATTGTCTTTGATGTTACATAATCTATTTGTTTAATTATTGCTTATTTAATATTGTTTAACTTATTGTCTGTATATTAATAAGCTTATACACAGTTAATTATTAAAAAATAAAATATCCAAACACTTTTATATTTTTTCTGATATGAAATCAGCACAAATGATTCGTTTGACAATCGTTTCTAACAAATCCCTGATTCTAAATCAAATCCAAGATAATGCAAATTGCCCTCGAAAATCTTCATTGACCCCAATGATCGAACAATCATATTTAGAATGTAAAGGGTGCGATTACAGGTGAAACGAAGGTAAATTCGGTGTTCATCGGCAATCAACAATACCATCGATCAATCATTGAACTATAGATGAGTAGTAGCCGATGGATAGTCATTAATTAAAAGCGGAATTCGCGCGAATGAACCGGCAATGAACACTTGACCGGTCGACTGGGTTCGCGGAACATCGGTTTGAAGTGGTCCTCCTTCCCTTGATTCTAGCGAGCCAGCTTTCAGGGTGAGCTTCGAAGGTGATGTTGGCAAGGGGTTATCACGAACCGGTCCCCGTTGCGACTTGGACCGATTGGAAAACAGGCCGGACAGCTCTGCAATTTCGATGCTTGCCCTGTAATTTGATCAATTAACGCCGCACGGCTCTTCTCACTTGAGAGGGTGGCTAGCTGGCTGGATGGATTGTTCTACGTGGTCAGGGGTTGCTGCCGAGTTCTAAACTTTAGGAATTCAGAACTCAGCAATTTCGATTATGATCATCAGCCGTGACTTAATGTCTCTTAGGAATGTGTCATTCGGAAAAACATAATACATTAGACAATGTAAGATGTTTTAGTGATAGGATATCTTATGAACAACATCTTCAAAGATGTTTTTCTCTTGGTAATATATTATCAATATCAATAATTTTCACACGAAATAATTGTGGGAATAGTTTTTTCACAATAGTAATTTTGTGAAATAACGAAGCAGTAGTAATTACATTTTAATCATTATTATACTTGATTATAGAAAATAATTATAATAATTATAATCATTAATCAAATAATTATTATTATATAGAGAATAATCAAGAAATTTTGTAATTTATAATTTATAATATTTGTAATCTATAATCATTAATTCATAATTTATAATCATTTGAATGATTATTAAGTATGCATACAAAATTAAAATTTACAAAGAAATTTAATAGAAATTTTCAAAAAAGAAGTAATAGCAAAATAATCTTAGCTCGAAAGATCAAGAAATTACTTTGTACAATGACAAATTTTTCGATTTTAAGAATAACATTTCAATAAAAATTTAAAATATTTTGCTTATGAATAACAATTAAATTTAAATATTATTAATTAATATCATTGGTAAAAAATATTTTTCTTTTTTTTATAATATATTTCTTCAACTTCTATAGAAAAATTATTATTAATTAATTATTACTTAATATTACTTATTAATTAATTATTAATAAATTATTACATTTACTATTATTATATCCAATAATAATAGTAAATGTAACAAAAATATAAATTATTAGATAAAATGTTGAAGAGAAAGCTATATTAAAAGCAAATTATATTTGCATATTAATATAAATGAACAATTTAATTATGTTCAAAACTTTATAAATAAAAATATCTATTTTTCAAAAAATATATACAATATTTCTGTTACAAATAAGTTACTATTTTTAATCAATGTTACAAATAAGTTACTATATTTAATCATAATTAGGAATATAATTATTAATTATATGATTATTGAATTCAATCATGATCTATAATAATTATGATTACTTCTTTTAATCATTAATCAATAACTGGTAATTATTAATCATGATTAATAACATGATTTCATATTAATTATTATTTTTAATCATTAATTAGATTACATTTTTTACATATTTTATCCAAAATAACCATTATTATCATTTATAGAAAAATTGAGAGTAGCTTTATTAGAGAATTGCTGAAGCAATAATTGTAAACATATGACTAAAAAAAGAGAAAAAAAAAATATAAAATTTAAATATAAAATAAAAAGATTATAGTTTGATTATAGTTTGAGACTGTTTTTAAAGAATGAATTAAGAATTAAATTTAAGTCACGAAAAAATTTCGAAGAAAATTATAAATTTGTTAAAAACTGAACAGATATTGTAACTAATTAGTTTAAATTTCAAAAATAAATGAATATTTAAAAAAATTAATTTCGTCGAAAAGTCTATTCATTTCTTAATAATATTTCTTTCATTATTACGAATATTCGTAATTTACTTTTCAACGAAAGAAAAAAGTGTAAAAATATCACGAACGTATTTAAAAAGAAGTTCATTAAAAACTCGAAGCATTCGTTATGCATTACCCGTAACAATTTTGGCAGATTTGTTCGAGCCAATGAGAACAAAAAAGGGTAAAGAAAAATTAGCAAGATGAAAATTATTTTTACAGCGAGTGAGTATGAAATAGGATTGCGAGTAAAGGTGAAAAGTGAAGCACGACAAGTGACATTTTATCGGAATATCTGGTTTAAAGATTGAAAGCAACGTAGATATAAATATATAGAAATGTAATGACAAAGAAACATGCGAATTGCCAATTAGCTACGTTAATTAACTGTCCACATCAGAGTCAAAAATGTTAGTTAAAAATTGTTAACACATCTAAACTTTGGCATTTTTTAAAATTTTACTTTCATGAAACAAAGTCAAAATTAAGGGAAAGATAAAAAATTTAACGACAAAGGTTTTAGAATTTTTTTCATGATGAAAGAATAATTAAAGTTAAAATTAATTAGAAGCTTTTGATTCGATATTATTCTATATATTACATGTATACTCTTGCTAAAAATCTTAGAACATATTTTAATATTATTATAAATTATGAATTTTTTATTTTTTTTAATATGTATATTAATATATTTAGCACTGTTTTTTTTAGATAAAGAATATAATAATAATTGTTTTTTATTTGCAAAAATAAATTCTTTCCAAATTTTAAAACTGTTAATAAACAATATTTTAAATACAAATTTATATTTAGTACATATTTACGTATTACAGATTTGAATTTCGAACTAAAACTTGAGAATCAATGGAAAACTATTTAAAGGATAATACTAAACAGAAGATAAGAATTGAATATAGATGACATGATGTCTAGAACATCATGTTATCTATATTCAATTCACGATAGTTGTTCGATGATGAAAATTCTGTCGATCGATCATCATCATTGAAACTGAAGGAACGCGTCTCCGGTCAGGCAGAACAAATCTCGCAGTTAATAATCGATCGGCATCGCGTTAACTCGCCAGAATCCATGGTAATTCACGAGATTTGTAATGTTCGGCTTTTCAAGCATTGTACACAGGCCGCGCGCATTACAGTCTCATCGTTAGCAGGACGTATATGACGTCATTAGAACGAAGTGCTGCTTAACGGGTAGTTAACACATAATTACTGTGTACAACGCGCGCATGCGCGATGCAGTGGTTTACTTATAACATCGTCATGCACTCCGCGCACGCGATCGGTTGAACTAGCATCCGATATTAATTTCTATGCCTTAGAATGTTGATTATAGAAACGATTTCGAATTTGAATGACATGGAATAACACAAGTGAATAAAACACGAAAAAAAAAAAAAATTAATTGATCATTTAAGAAAAAAGGATTATTAATTTGGAAAAAATTAGAACGGATTTATAATACATTTAAGTGGAACTCCATTTATCTGAATTCCATTTATTGGAATATTTTCGTTAATACCCGATTAAATGAAAGATCTTTTAATTCTACCATTGTGGCAAGGGAGTTGTGCCACAATGATAGAATAAAAGAATATTAAAGTTTTTATGAAGAGTAGAGAGATTCAATAGAAATTGTGTAAATATTAATATTGCAATTTTCTAAATTTATTAATAACGAAGATAGTGCATTTAGAAAAATGTTTCATTTTTTATTTTATTTCAAATATTGAAAATTGAATCAAGAAAAAAACTTTGCAAAAATTATTTTTATTACATTTAAATATTTTACTTAAGATTATTTTACTTGGCAAAACATGTTTTTGTTTGCATTAAATTATGTAAGTATGTAAATTATATATTTTGCAAGTTTTATTGAATAATTTAGTAAATAATTAATTGAAAATAATAGCTTAAATCTTTTTTTTATATATCTTCTATTTTATTATTATTTTCTCATAATTTATATATGTATTTTAAGTTTCTAAATATTATTTCACATAATGGAATAAATAAGTTATATTTTCTCATTTATTATGTATTTATATGTAACAATTATATTTATATTACAATTATATGTAACATAAACAAAATTGATTAAACAAAATTCCGTATGATATAGTTCTTTCTTGCAGAAAAATTAAAACACATAAAGAAAACGAATATTTAGATATATAAGCAAGTTATATAATTTAAGAAATGAGCTAGATGTACAATTAAATCCATTAATTTATAAATAAAGTTTATTTTAAAAAAGTTATAACTAATGGAAAAAATTAAATTTCTGTCACATAAATAATCTGGTTACACGTTTAATTATAATAAATATTTTATAATTGTAAAATCAATTTATAGCATAATTATAAAAGATTCAATTGTAAAAATCTGTTAAATTCCATTAATTATTTATACATTATAGTATTATAATAAAATTTAATTTTAAAATTTATGAATAACATTGAGAAGTCAAACAAACAAGTTTAACAAATAAAATAAAATTTTATAGAGTTTTATTAGCAATATAAACAAAAATGAGTTTTAATCGAGAAACATTAATTTAGGTATTTCTATATAGAAAGTATCGTAATGGTAAATTTAAATGCAAAATTATATTTCTGGGTATTATCAGTCACGGATATTATAAGCGGAATTCATCGAGTACAACTTTTGGCAAAATCAAGGCAACCATTAGTAAAATACTCGATTCTCCATCTGGATTAGAAACAGTTATTAAGTGGAATTTCCACGGTCGGACGAGAGAAGTTCTGGAGTGTGAGAAACCACCATCGCGCAACGTTACGTTCCGAACGCGAAATTCAAGAGTTATTCAGTTAATCGCACAGCTGCAAAATTCTGAAATTACGATTCTCTATCTCTCTCCTTTTCTCTCCACATTCACGTTTCCTATTCCAAAACGCATATATGTATTTACTTTGCCACAAGAATTAATTGTTTTTGCAATTCAGCCATTCGACAATTGTACTTGTATGCGACCATCTCTATAGAGAATGAAAAACCAAGGGACAAGAAAAAAAGTAAAAAGGATAAAGAAAAAGAAAGAAAAGGAGAAAACAATGGGAACGTTGAATTTGAAATTGCATTTTACGGGAGAATCATCACGATACCCGAATTCGTCTAAAACTCAGTTTCACGCGTTTCTACAACGTTCAGTGTGTATCCGGTGCAGACAGATTCGCAAATTTTCATGTCCCGCTTTTCTAGATAAATTTGCGCTCGAAGCAGAAAGGTAGCAATAATTTAATGTGTCGTGCGACTATTTGACCGTGATAATTGGCTGTGTCGACGTGTCTGTATGCGCACTCCCGGACACGGGAATGAATGGCACGGTTTCGAGGGACTAGCGGTCGAAAAAGCTCACGACCTCATGCGAAAATGTTATCGATTTGTAGAGGCTTTGTTTCGATTTCAAATTTTCTAGAATTTTATTATGTTTATTTGATTTAACGAGGAAAACCGAGTTGGAATTTTCTTTCTATGCGGACGGAGAGGACGGAGAAATATTTTTGTATTTTTATACAAAAATTCTATAAAACTCTCTCATTTTTTTTTTTTTTTTTTTTTTGCTTAGAATGACTAGAATATTCTCCATATATCGTATAGACTGCTCTTTCTTCACATTTGTCTCTCTCTCTATATATATAATATGAATTATCATTTTTTTCACACATCGTTACCTTGATTATTATAATGATAATTAGATGTATATAAAGTATCTGTATAGTATATTAATTGTTAAATATGCTTTTTAGAATAATCAAAATTATAGCTATAATTTTATATAATTTTTAATAATAGTATTGTTATTATTCTTAATCGACATAAATGATGAAAATCACTTGATATTTCGCAAATTTTTTTGGTTTCAAAAATTCTAAAATTATTTTCTAATATTTCTATTTCATTGTTTAAAAAAATTTTTCTTAAATAATAATATAAAAATATAATATAAATATATAATATAATATATAAAAAAAATAAGAAATTAAAAAGTTTAAAATAATTCGAAAATATATTAAAAAACATTTGAAACATGATGACATATAAAATATTTTGCGCTCTTTAATCTCTTTTCGTCATATTTTTGAAATTTCTGTCTTCTATATAATAATAAAATGCATAATAGTAATAATTAACTTTAAACTAACTACTCAAAAAATAATCAAAAGATAATTTTACAGTGGAAAAACTATAAACTAAAGTTTATATTTAAATAATAGATTATATTTGTCTCTCTATTTTAAAGGTTAAGCAATACTTTTCACTCGAAAACTATGATATTAAACGTAAAACGTTTTTCTCATCGTCCAATTTTCTTTTAACCATCACTAAGTCCTTTAATTATTCTAGTCGGGATTGGTTCATTATCCAACCACCACATTTTACATTCGAAATTGCAAAAACATTCCTATCAAAAAATGGAAAAACAGGATCGTAGTTTGCACCAACACGAAAAATAGCGATATCGCCAAGTCGTCTCAACAAGCAACCAAAATTCATCCAACCACCGACAACATCCGCAAAGAGTCCCAAATTCTGGAGGCAACGAGAGTTCTTCTTTTCGTATCCAACGACACGTGAAATTTCTGTGATAACCTCTGTCTCTGTTTGTTTTCACAACCGTTTGAGCCAGAAAAGAACGATCAAATGCGAAGACGGTCGAAAGGTAACAAAGCTCGTCAGCTTAGATTGATTTTCCACGCGTAGAATGATCTACCATATTCTCTGCAAATGGTAGTGGCTTTATTTGCCAATTGCATTTCTTTTTGACGTTTGTACACGAGATTCTAGTTTCTTATCTATATAGTTGATTCAACGAACTGAATCAGAAAAGAAAAACAAATCATTCGTGAGGCATGAGGCATATTCATGTGATGAAATAATTCCAGCTAATGGCTGTCAAACATTGATATTCTGAGAGTTGAGAATTATGACAGATATTTCATGTTAAATCGATCATTTTTCCGATTTCAATATCATAAATTTTTTCGAACTGAGATGCAAATTATGTGAAATTTGGATTAATTATTAGAAGAATTTTGGATTAAATTAAATTAAGTTAAGCTAATTTGGAATTTTATTTTTAATAAATATAATGTTTTCACTTTTTACAATTTTTTCAATCTTGAAACTATTTGTTGGAGTTGTTTTGTTTGTAATTTTAATTCATATAGTGCAAATTTGTATTCAAATATAGTATTTTTACATTAAAAAATATTTTTATATCGTAAAATTATATTAATAAGCAAATATTAATTTATTCATAAATTATTTTGTATGTTTATTATTGCATTATTTATATTTATATTGAAAATGATTATATAATCAGTCTATTTATAGATATAATAAAAGCCCATCTAATTCCTCTACTAATTATGATTTTTCGTTCGAATTTAATAAAAGTTCATTTTTATAATTAAAACAATTTGACGAAACATTTTTTTTAAAATGCATAAAATATAATACATTAAATACTATAAATTTAAAAATTATTTTACATTCATAACAATATTTAATGCTTAATGAATTAATTTTTAATTACTTATTTTCTATTATAGATACAATATTTATTTTCTAATTATATTATTATACATATTATAAAATTCATAAATGGAATAATGCTTGACAGTAATTCAGATAATAGAAATTCAGTTAAAACTTGAATAATTAGATATTATGTAAAATTTTTTTCATTTATATGAAGTTTATATAAATTCTACTAAAAATAAATTAATATTCGAAAAAATATCTTATTTTATAATATATATCTTGAAACTGTGAAGATTTTGTTCTACCCATAAATCAATCGATCATATATATTTGTTTATATCTATTGATTCAATTCGCTGGATTAATTAAAAACATGCTCATCTTTGTGAAAAAATTGTGTAGAAAAATAACAAGAGAGCAATGAAGATGAAGAGAAAGATGGACAAGATGGGATGGTGGGAAGGGTGGAAATCTTGAGGAAGAAATCGAAATTGCAGGTTTTCCTCGAAATGCTGGACTGGTAGGACGTGACCGAATTGCCAGAATAAGGGATGGCGCGTGTTCCAGGGCCAAGATAAATAGGATATTCCAGATAAATGCTTACCTACGTGCTTTCAAATGGTATCGAGTGTTCTCTACGAGAACCGGCCAGGTACCCTTCCTCGACGCTCCAGGAATTTCCCTACAAAGCCTTTCTAGTGACACACCTTCTGGCGTATCCCCCTTCTGGCTGTGGCCGCTGCACAAGACCCTGGCATTACTCAGCCGACATACCGCGGGCTAAATGAACCGAATAATTGCTGCTATCCCCGGCTAGGGTTCCGTCGTGCTCGTGAATCTCTTTTGCCTTTCGTCGTTCTCCTTTATACCCCTTTCGGGAGTGATTATACGCCTTGCTTCTGTGTTGAACACCTTGTGCGGATAGTGAAAATTTGGGATTCAAATTTTTATTCTTTAATTCGTTTGTATTATAATCTTTTCATCTTCTTTTTTACTTTCGTCGTTCCCATTTCAAGAGTGATTATACGTTTTGTTTTCCGGTTGCACGGAGATTAAGAATTTGAGATTCGAATTTTTTATTCTTTCAATTTGTCTGTATAGAGTAGGCTTAAATCGAACAATCGATTAATATTTTTAAAAATTAAAAAAAAATGAATGTAATTAAATTGCTACTTGATGGATGTATTTAAAAAAAGTATAAATCGCTTGGGAATAAATTCATTGGAAAAAATGATTTGATTATCATGATTTCTGTTAATTATTTGATAATCAATTATCAAATATTAGAAAAGAAATTTTATTTTATATTTTGATTAATATTTCTTTCATTTTTTAGTATCTTATATATTATCTATTTTTATTATTATATAAAATATTGAATTAAGTAAATTTCCCATTTAATATTAATAATAATTATTCTAAGACATTATTTTAAAACAGATTACATTTCTATTATACATATTTTTCTTAGAATGAAAATTATAATAAGAAGATATATCATCGTATTTATCAATTTAGAATTCTTTTAAAAATTTTTATTCTATTAATTTCATTATATTAATATTTTTATTTTTATTAAAAAAGTTTATTTGCGTATAATATCTTTTGATTATCAGAGAAATTATTGGTAGATAAGTGCTCTACATCGATTTAAAATTATTTATTAGTCCAAAATATTCATAAAAAAAATTTTTATTTATCAAAGAAATTTTCCAAAAAAAAATTTATAATTTCTCTTTATCACGAAAAAATTACTGACATAAGTGCTATTAATCCAAATATTAATCAAATTAAACTGCTTCGAAATTTCGTTTCGTCGTTTTCGCAACGTCTCGAAGGTTAGTCGGGCATTAATCAGAATCTGATTGCAACACGTCGAATCGTACGATGGAAAAAGAAGGGCGGATGAAATTTTCTCGTTTATCATCCAACATAAAAGACGTAGGTCGAATCGAATTTTTCTCAAAAACCCTTTTGAGAGCGAACGGACTCTTGACCAGAATCGAGTGACCTTTCCTGTCATAATGCCAAAGTCACTAATGCTCTCGTGCAAAAAAACAAATGCGTCACGCCAATTCCCCGATCCCTCAACGACGTCCTTGTCAAACTGCTGTCAATTGCATGTTTGATGGAACAACAATTTTCAAATATGATTCGATTATCGTTTCCGTGATAAAATGCTGATAATAAAGAATTGTGGTTTGTAACTTTGAACAAATTTTATTTGTGATAACTATGATTAACTGTTTGTTATTAACTATATTGGCTATTAAATGAAAAATAAGGGAAAAAACGAAATTTCATTTTCATGATTTTATATTTATCAAAAGTTAAATTAATTATTATTTCAGTAATCAATTCAATCCAAATATTAATCAAACTAAACTGCTTAGAAATTTCGTTTCGTCGTTTTCGCAAAGTCTCGAAGGTTAGTCGGGCATTAATCAGAATCTGATTGCAACACGTCGATTGCGTCTAATTAAAGTATATATTTTATTTTATAAACAATATATAATGTATCAAATATAAAATTTAAAAACAATTTTACAAGCAACAATTGTCTTAATGCTTAATGTATTAATTTTTTGCTTATTTTGTATCATAGATTTAAAATTTTATTTATATTATATTATAAAAATATTCATATAAATGATGTTTGTAATTTAAATAAAACTAGATATTATGTAAAATTTCGTTTATATAAATAATGTTCAGAAAAACGAAATATAAAATTATTTTATAATAATTATATTTATAAAATTTTTATATATCTTAAATTAAAAAAAACTCACAATTATTAAAATTTTTTATTTATTTTTTTTTTAAACTTGAACATTTGATGTATTTAAAGTTTTGC
>NW_006263408.1:340945-342962 GCF_000469605.1 Apis dorsata
ATATATATATATATAATTATTTTCTATATGTTCATGAAGTTTCATATAAAAACTAATAATATTATTATTAGTTTTGTTATAATATAATTTGCTATCTGAACTCATTTAAAATATGTAGAAACTTAGTAGATATAAATTAAAGACTTTCTCTATCTTCTTCCCATTATGTGATCCTAATTAATAAAAAATAACACGATTAGAGATTTTATATATTTCAAAAAAATTCTAAAATACATTTCCTGAAAATATTTAAAACATGATTACATTTAAAATCTTTACAGATTATGCGACTTTTTTTCTACCAAAATTATTTGACGATTCTCATAGCGCGGAGCACGAATTTTATCAAGCGGCTGACGTAAATATCGATAAAAGTTCCATCGACCAGTAGAAAGACATTTTCTACTGGTACCGTAGTAAAAAGCTTCTCCCGTGAGATAAAGAAGGACAACGCAAGCGAGGGAACGAGACGGGAGGGGATTGTAAGCGGGGGAGAAGTCGCAGAACCTAATTGCTTGATCGACAGGAACGTCGTCCGGACCTGGACGGAGGAAAATTTCTCCTCGATCCTTCAATGTCGTCGTCAACGTCGCGTCAACAGCACTCCATTACGAGACCCGCGATGACGACAATGTTGGTGGTTCTCCTTCCCTCTCGATCGATCTCTCCGCTGTGGTGCGGTGCACTTTTAGTGTCTGCGTCTATCCAGTTGACGGGTAAATATGGGGTACAACTTAAATTCGGCGGGTTATCGACCATATGACACGAGAAAATTCTTGCAACCGCTACGATTTTTTAACTTTTTACGATTTTACTAGAATATTTTTATTATGTTCCATAACAACATTTTTGAATCTTTATTAATATTCATTTTGTTTCTACTTTAATATGTTCAAAATATAGAATTTAATATTTTTTTTATTTAATTCTTCATTATTTCTCTTGTCTTCATTATTCTTATTTATTTCAAAAATTAATTTATACAAGTTAATTTATAGTAGTTAATTTATACTAGAATCATCTTATAAATAATATAATATATTTTTAATTGTTAAATCATTCTTTTTCTTTTTATTACTCTTACTTATTTAATCCAGAATTAATCTATATAAGATTAATACTAGAACTATGTAAAATGCTAGTACTATTAGATTAATACTAGAACTAAATGTAATATCAAACTTTTTTATTTTATAACTATTGAAAATATATAGATATTTCGAAAAAAATTAATATTACATTTTATTGAGATATAGATAAATTACAATTATATATTTATAATTTATATATTTAAAATTGGTTTATTTATAAAGAAATTGTATAATTGCAGAAAGATTTTGTATCATAATCAGAATCAATAACAAATATTAAACTACAATGGTTAAATTGCATTTTCAAGTTAAAATGTTCAATCTAACACTTCATCTTAAAAAAGAAATTTTAAACAAAATAAAAGATACTTTCATTATAACAAATATATAAAGAACATATACAATTCAGTTTCAAAAGAGACATTGTTATAGGATCATATATCGCAATCGGCAAACTTACAGATATTACAACGAAAACCATGAACAAAGTCAATGATTGGAGCACGGTAGCCGCATCTCGGTCTAACTTTCCATTCGTCGGTAGAGCATAAAATGAGCCGCGAGAATTCCGCGGTAATGCTCGTGTAATCCGTTTCGATCGTCGCGCGCTCCTTTTAATGGGAAAACTTTTCCTCCCGCAACCCGCCGGGAGATAACGCGTTCATAATTGAAATCTCGTCCGTTCTCTGATCTCCACGTGGCGGAACACCGTGGAAGAAAAACCGGTCTCTTTTTAATTTTTTAACCGTTCATACCAGTTTTTACATCCTTTTAAGCATCGCGTCGCGCACCAATAGCTGCCTTCTTTTTGCTCGAAATTACACGGCAACCAGATACGTATACTTGCTAAGTTGTTAAGCGAACTTTTTATATCTTCTTGCTTACTGTTTTTCATTGAAACAGTATAAAAGTGGGGGAGAGGAGGA
>NW_006263408.1:343449-345346 GCF_000469605.1 Apis dorsata
TTTTACTATTTTATTTTCTTATAATAAATTGTATATATTATCATATAGAAGATAATTTTTAAAATAAATTAAATTAAATTTTCACTATTAATCCCTTGAATGTTACGATTCGAAGATGCATTTCACAATTTCCACAAATATCTCATCGCTATTATTATATTAAGTTAATATTATCATTATCATAATATTATCATTATTATATTAACCTTGTGTTTTTATTATATTATTATATTAGATTAGTGTAACAATGAATCAAATAATAAAATATACGAATTTTATAATGTATATGTATCTACAGCTCATAATTGTATTACTAAAATACTATTTTATACAAAAATTTATCTAATCTGAAAATTCTGATTTAAGTGAAAATGTATGCAGAGCACAAGAAGTTATATATCCAGTAATTCTTTTTATCGATAAGATATTTTTTTGAAACAGTGAAATTAGTATGTTTTATACTTTTAATACAATTTTATTAAGAAAATTTTATAACAGATAATAGAGAATTAAATTCTAAATATTTTTTAATTTAAAATTTTATTCTATTTCGTATCATTTCAAGATTATATTTAAAAAATGTATTGAAACTTTAAGAATTAATCTCATTTAAAGAAATATTTTGGTAAAAAAAAATTTCTCTACATATAATCCATTATGTTTTATGAAGCTTGCTATTCATAAAGTTTCATTAAGAATAAAAAATTACTATTAATTTTTAAGAAAAAAGAGTGTTCAATGTTTCATGACACATATTGTTATTTTTATAATGATGATTTTGATAATAATTATATATTTGTATACGATCATTCAATCAAGAAATTAATTTATATATTAGAATTAAAAATCTATTTAAAAAAAAACATTTACTTTTTTTAATTATATATTTCAAATTGATTTATTAATAGTTTATTATTAATATTGTACGTTGTACTAATTTTTCACTGAAATTGTTTTTGCATTTGTATTACATAGTTTTTCAATTATTTTTTTTAATAAATTAATAAATAAATTAAAAAATCATAAAAAAATCATCTTTTTGTAGAAAAATCCATAGAATTTTTATATCTTATTATTATTTTTTTTTTCTTCCTTTTGTACTATAATAAATATCTCTGTTAAAATTTATTAGATAAAATATTTCAATGTAATCAACATAAATCGATAAATAATTTATCTAAGAGAAACATTAACATTGTTCATTATGACACAACGAATCCTCCGAATCGAATGTTCTTTTTCAATCGAGAAATATTTTCAAAATAAACTATCTCTTTATCCTCTGTAAAAATTTCCATCTTGCCATCAACTTCAAATTTAACATTTCACCGACCACGTTCCTCAAATACTTACCTACCCTTTAAATGCAATTTTACCCAATTCACTTGCCTCTATTAACACCCAGTATTCCACTCCCTCGCGCTTCTCGTTCCCCAATAAAAATAAACGTTTCCCACGAAAGACACACCGTAGCATACAGCTGCTCGCCCTGTAGCTCGAGCGGCCAGGATCTCGTGGCCGGAATATTTGCAATTTAGATACGGCTACGTACAGTGCAAGCGACACGACGGATTCGTCGCATCCGGGGACTACAGAGAGTGCGAGGGGGCCAGGAGGACGGAAAGAGGGCGAGAGACAAATGTTTCGGGAGGGAGGGGAGTTGGTTGCTTGCTTGCTCGCAGGCGTCGCGATGTTAAATAATCGCGTCGCCGGCACGTTTTCGCGTAACGAGGACGTTTATCAGGATCCAGCAACCGGGAACTGATTTACAAATAGGCCCCGAGAGGCGGCACCCCTGTACCTCCCTCCCTGTACCCCCGAGCAGCCGAGGCTCGATCCTTCGTTCACCCTCTTGCTCCTTTCGCCCTGGCAGAGACGAATCAGCCTGAATTTTCGC
>NW_006263408.1:345711-355811 GCF_000469605.1 Apis dorsata
CTACTGCCTCGATGGAGGACGCTCTCAAGTGTCGTTGCGAGACGACGAACCGACCGACCCCTCCCCCCTCCTCCTATGATGAAACTTTCGTCCCTTAGATTTGTAAACGCCTCCGTAATACGTATTCTGATGCCACCGATGGAGAAGTCGCAAGGATGGTCTACGTGTAAACAGCCTTGGGTCTTGTTAGACGATCTAAATTGAAATTAAAATTGTAGAAGCTTTTTTGCACAGGTGATTAGAGAAAATATTATATTTGGGCGAGAGAATTGTTGGGAACGAAGGAGAAAAGTAATAAGAAAATAATGGATTGTTATGAAATGGATTTGCATGAAATATTTAAGTGATTATAATGTAGAGTATGATTTCTTTAGAATATATTACTATGTTAACATTAAAATTTCAAGATAATTAATCATGAATGTAATATGAATAAATCATATTGAAAATTTTTCATTGAAAACAAGATTGCAATATATTATAAAATAATATATTCCCAGTTATAATATATAATATATTAGGCTCAATTAATAAATTTGTCGACAGTTTGATAATTTGTCTACGTCAAATGCAAAATTAAATTGCTTCTGACAGTAATAAATTATTAATTTATAAAATAATGCCTTTAAATATTTATTACAGTATTTATTATAACATTTAAATACTAATTGATTAGGTCCATATATATTACACATCATTTAATACTATTTTCTTCAATTAAAAAAATTTTATGCTAAATATATATATATAATAAATAAAATATCAAACAATATGATAAAAAAACTTTTTATTTAAAATAAAATAAGTATATATATAAATATTTTTTGAAATTAAATGTATGTATAATGAATTTTTGTAATTGTTTCGATGTCTCAATCAATTTCTCAAGTATTTCTCATATTTTTATAAATATCCTATATTTGTAATGAAGTATTATTATTACTAAAAATATTACAAGATAAGACATTAAAATTTTAATTACTGCTTATTTAACTTTATGTTTACCTTTCTCTCATAATTCCAAACATAAAACAAAGAATGCAATTAACTATTAAAATTTTAAACAGATTAAATTATTGTTATAAATTTAAACTCTCATGCAAAACATCGATTTACACTAAAAAATTCAGTTGAAAAATAGAACATCTAATCTGCATTAGGAAAGACAAACAACATCCGGTGCTCAATCTCTCTCTTTATTTACATTTGGAACACTATGAATCCTAAGATTCATTACCAACACTTAAATATCCTCGCTCCTTCCCGAGTTTTTCTCTCCAATGTTTCGAATCGTCCACGAATCTTGTTGTTAAGCAGTTCTCACGAATAAAATGTATACGCAGACATAAACACTTCTCAATCGAAGGAATTTGAAAGCAATCCTCTGTGAAGAAGTGTGGTAATCTCTGTTTCAATCTGAAAAACCGCAACCAAAAAAGAAAAAAATAATATTAATTCGGTTTGTTTTGAAGACGAACGAGAGTCTTTTCCTTGGCAAAGGAGGTAAAAGTTAGCCTAAGAAAAGACCCTTCGCTTCGTTTTTCTGATGGTCGTTACACAGCCCTTCCTGAGTTTTTCTCTCCCCTGGGAAATCATTTTCATTTAAGATCAGCTATGACAACGCCTCGCGACCGAGTCGAACGTGAACTTTCGAATAAATTATTTTCCCCTACCTTCCCCTTTACCTCGTGTCGCCCATCTGTTCTTGCTGGTCTATCATCCATTTGGATAGTAGTATCTTCTCTTAGCGAAACATGTTTTGCAAACAGCTTTAGCATCGAAAAAAAATGCCCAGAGGAATGGCATCTCGGATGGCTGCTCGCTTTTCCAGACATCGTTGTCAAAGAAACAAGTTCTCTTTAGAAGTAAGCTTCGTAATGCCTCTATGAATGCTATTGTATAGTAATTAGTGTGGAAAATTATTCTTTCCGTTTTCATTATTTTGTTATAAAAGATGTTGAAGAAGTTGTTTTTGATAAGAGATATTTGATAAGAGATAACTTTTATTAAATTTGTTATTAATATTTATTATTATTTATTATTATTTATTATGCATTATTATGTAAGTATTATATTGTAATCTGTAATAATATTGCAATTATATAAGATTTAAAATGTTCAACTTAATTGTTAATAACAATTGATTCGCCACATGCAACAAAAGATTATACAAAAAAATATTCTTCTAACAAAAGAAAAATTTTAGCATTTAAAAATTTATCGATCGATTTTTATCTATCGATAAAAAATTGATCTTATAAAACGCAGAAAATCTTCGAAACGTAAACATCGCAGTGATTGCGCGGAGCGATCATCGTTCACAGGCGAGGATCTCAGTGAAAAAGGTTCAACAATATGCCGACGTTATTTTCGCTCTCGATCGGTCGATTTCGAAAGTCGTTTCGCTTTAACGGTAGAGTACAAAACTCGTCGCGTGCCACGGGCCGCGAAATATCGAAAAATACATTCGTTCTCGCGTGAAAATGGACAAAAAACACGGGGTGACATGGGAGAGACGAGAGAGTAACATGGGGTCGGACTACGGATCGTAGGATTTACGAAACGGGAGTATCGCGAGACCATGACATGGCGAGCCTTTGCAGAATGGCCAACCGGCGTGAAAAACTCAACCTCGTCGTATTAGCAGCTCGATGCACGCTGTTCCAGCTACAATGGAACCAGCATTTGCGACAAATTCGAATTCCAAACATTCTCGGTATTGTCTGATGGAATGGAGGCGACCGATTAAAGTCACTCGTTTTGAGAGCATCCACGAATGTTACTTTTAAACTTGCCACAATCATTGTTACCTCTTCTTTTCAAAATGAAAAGTTGCTTTGTGCCTTGCTTTTCCTTGTTTTGTAGTAGGGAAATGTAGTACGGTCGAAGATTAAAGCAACTTGCATTCAGGTGTTTGATTAAAAGATTTTTGATGAAACAATAATGAATAACAATAATAGAAATTTATATGTGTTAGATGAGTTTAAGTTAATTAAAAGATTATAAAATATATTAATTATAATGATTAAATATATATAAGAAAATCGATTATAGAAAAAAACAAAAAAAAAAGTTTATGTAAAAATATATTATGTAAAAATATATATAAAAAGAATGAATATTATTTCTTAAGATATAAAGAATTTAATTATGCGCTAAAATGCTTGTAAATACATAACAAATCTAATCTTAATAGTTCATATATTTATGTAGTTCCATATTATATAATATTACTGTTTATTATAAAATTTATTAATTAAATTTAATTATTAAATTTTGGTGAATTTTATTTTTAAAATGAATTAAAGAATTAAATTTATAGTAATGCTATTATTGATAATTTTAATGTTTTAATTTTTGCAATTACGTGTTTAGAGAAAAATTTTTAAATGTTAAATATTGGAAAAATATCACAAGGCAAAATGGAAAGAATAGAATGAAGTATATTCTAGATCACTTTAATTATTATTTAATTAATAAAATAATTTTATGTAATTTTTATATCTTATTTATTCCATTCTTTTCAATGTATTTTCAAATATCATTTGAAATATTTGTAATCTTTATAAATAATTTTTCTACAAAATTTAATGTATGTTTCAATTTTGAAGATTTTAGTTTGTTATTATTAATAATATTTTTAGTAAGAATTATATTATTATAATTATTTTAGTTATTATTTATTAAATGTCAAAGTTGACAAAAAATTGATCATTCAACTTTCCCAATGTTTTCAGGTTGAAGAATGAATAGTTAACAATGAAATGTATGTCATGTTGAAAGAAGCGAGGAATGGAAAATGCAAGGTGAGCTAGAAGTCGACTCCATGTTACCATAAGAAAGAAAAACATTTCGAGCGTATATCGGGATCTTTTACTGCCGCTCACCTTTTACCTGGATTATTTTTTCATGATTTTAAAAACAAGACTTCATCCTTGTACCTTCATCCGGCAGAAAAACATTTTAGACGTATAATGTTTCTCTTTTACGTTCTACGGGAATTGTTTCGTATCACATTTTTAAGAAGAATGAAACGCGATCGTTTAAAGATCTATACCGAGTTCTATTTTGATTTTTAAAAATTGCCATTGCTGCGGGATTCGAACAATGATTTGTCATTCCCATAAGAATATACGATTTCCCTGCACGTATTATCGACAAATCGTCGAGGTCGAAACCACGGGAGTAACGTAACGACCATAAAGTTCCATAGTGTAACATGAACCAAAGCGGAAACAACCACAATGTAAATCTATGCATAGCTTTTGTGTTCTTTTCCAACGTACGATTTTCTCATTGGCTACTTTTCCAATTTTTGGGAAATATCTAGAAAAAATAATAATAATTTTTGGAAAACAGTATTTAGTATATTTTGTTATTTGAATGTTCATTATGTATTCTTTTTTATTATAAGTTTTATTATTATTGAATGTAAAGTGTATATGGATATTTAAATGAATCATCGAGGAATTTTATTAGTATATAATATATGATATAATAGATGTTATAATTTAATATAAGTTCTTTGTTGTTTAATCAATTTATTTTTAATATGATGAAGTTGATTTATATATAATATTTATATATATATATCATCTACAAATCTGTAGATTCTAATAATAAGTATATTTATGATAATAGATAGATAATAGATAATAGATAGATAAGATAGAATAATTATTAATAAATCATAATAAAAATTAAATTATAGTATTTATAAAAATTTATTTTAAGAACTTTTTTTATAGTAAATATTTGATTATTTGTATTATTCCTTTTAAGTTAAAATGTTTTCAAATAGACATGAAAACAAAAGTTTTTTATCATACTTTTTGTTAAAAATTAGACTTAATTTTAAATTTCTAAAAATTTCTAAAAATTTCTATATAATCTTATGTATAAATTTAAGAAATGCATAAAATTTAAAATATTTTAAACTTAAAAAAAATTTTTAATATTTCAAATTTTGGAAAAGAAAATGCTAGAATCATTTTAACTAAAAGAAATAATATATATATACATATATTTAAACACACATAAAATAGAAATCTAGATTATTATATATATTTTCTTTTAAAATTGACCAAACACACTATTAATCCTGAAAAATACAATTTCCAACACTTTTCGTCCAGCCAATCGAAAAATAGACACTATTTAAATACTTTAACCGCTCAAATACACTTTACATCGTTTTTCAACGCAAACTTCAAGAATAAAAAGCAATTTTCACATTTGTTTTCTCTCTTTTCAAAGGATAGAGAAGAATAGACGATAAGAGAGAGGTTGAAAGGAGGGCAAAATGAAGCCTCGTTGTCAAAAACGAGTCCGAGTGTACTCGAACGCGATCGAATTCACGGTCGCGTGATCCTCTATTAACGGAATCGAGGTAAACGATGTCAATCCGTCCCGCTGCCAACCATTAAATGTAATTTTTATCGATGCACTCCGTAATGATGGATATCGACGCTGTTCCTATCGAATTGGACGAATTAACGTTAAATCGTGGAACGCTTTTCAATCGAGCCACTGATTCGCCGCCATACCCGATTGCCATTTGCCCCAATACCAAATACGAGCTATTTTCGGCATTGTAATGAGATTGCACCGTTGCCCACACACGCCAGCCTGTTGCGTGAAAGAACGCGAAAATGCCGCTTAATTATGTACGATTAAACGCGGATTGTACTCTCTCACGAGCTAACCGGATCGCTGCAAAAACGATTTGACGTTTGCTAACGAGCGTTTTATTTACTTTCGATGATATTGCACGTATAAAAACGAAAATGTGTGTATGATTGCGGATGGAAAATACCAATGAACGTGAAACGATTGGAAGCGTACGATTGTTGTTGACAACGATAGATTGAACTGCGTAGATTGAAAAATGAAAATTGATTAACAATTTTGAATAAATTGTATTCGAGATGAACGTAAATTGTAATATGTTTTTATATTAAAATTATTCATACAAAAAAGATTTTTATAAAAATATTAATCCTTTTCTCTAAATCTTATATGTAAATAAATAAATTGAAATAAATAATTTCTCTATTCATGCATGAAAATTTTCTTATGAATGAATTTAATGTATAGAAGTAGATATAGAGATTTTTTTATAGAAGTATAGATTTTTTTCTGAAAAATATCATAAGAATATTAAATATTTTTCTTTAAGAGAATCTAAAATTCAAATAATATCTCACAAATCCTAAATTTTTGAAAAAAGTTTACGATTCATAGGATCTAGAATATTAAAATTTAGAAGAATTTAAAATACAAAAGATCTTTTAGGAATTTTAAATTTTCTGAGATCTTGTGTTTAATAATTTTGATATTTTTAATATTGAATTATAAAAATAAAATTATTTACGTATATGATCTGATAAAAATTATAATATTTAAAAGGAGATATAAAATAGAGATTCTAAACGAAAATAAATATAATTTTTTTATTTTTTGTACAAAAAAAAATATTTTATTATAATAATCTTATATATCATAATAATAAAATTATAATTTTATACTTTTCTTTGCTATAAAATAAAAAATTAATTTATAAATATTTCGCCGTTTTACTCTTGTTAAATATTAATCAGATAAAATGGTTTCTTAGGTATTAATTTAACAAATATAATTTTGATATATGAATAAATCAACTATTCGATACTTACAATTAATACAAGATCTATATTATCATTTTAAAATATTGTCTCCAATTTTTAAAAGAGGATCTATATAGAATTCATCATATTTTATATGAGATTATTCTTCCTTTATATTACGCACTTTAAATAATAAAACATTCTGTATCTCAATCAAATTCGTTTGTTTGATATTTTAATATAATTTTGTAGCATTATAATGGATAACACTGAAATGCATTAATTATAAAGCGAATAAATTATTCTGAGAAAATGACAAGTTTATCATTTTATATTTATAGAATATGAATAAATAATATTAAAATAACAATGAAATATTTATATATTTATACTTATACTTATTTTTATTTTATCTGTTATATTTATCTTCTATTCACTAATTTATGATGTTAAAATATTATAATTTTCTATTTGAATTATTCTCTCAATCTCATTGAACGTCTATTTCACAATCTATTTTAAAATGTCACTGACTCATAAAATATAAATAGTAATAGAAATAGTAGTGAAGAAAATCGGGATGTATAAATAAAGAAAGCAAAAAATAACATTCGTTATTTTACCCTATTTATCATGTATTATTATCATTATTTTATTTCGGATTGTACAACAAATCAAATTATTTCAAAACCATCTTACATCATGTTTCAGAATTCAAAAATAGTTTTCACACGAAATAGGTCCCATGAGTTCAGTTTTATGTTCAGCTCTTCACAACCCCGATATCATCCGTATTGGATTCAATGGATCCGGAATCGTTCGTATCGACTAACGCGACTTCGAAAATGCTGATATCAATTCCCACGAGTCTAGTCTTCTGTTCTGCATCGAATTTCATGTACTTGATATCGTCTGGCTCAATCAGACATTGGAAAATCTACAATTGTAGTTAATTCCAGAAATTCTTTGCTTTTTTTCAGATATGATTTAATCAAATCATATCTGACAAAAAAATCCAGTTCTTTAAATAAAAGTTACTATAAATGTCAAATGAATAATCGTTTATGAAGAAATCGAGTAAGTCAAAAGATAAATATTGTGGGGATGGAAACCTTGCAACAAGAAGGAAATCTATTTATGATAACTTTAAGATAATCAAAAAGAAATTTATAAAATTGTTTTGATTTAACGTTAAAAAAATTAATTAAAAAGAATAATTTAATTGAAATCGAATTTTTTAAATTTTTTGAAGCTGTTTTTGATTAGTATTAAAATATAAAAGAAATGATTAATTTTTATAAAAAAAATTTTAATTGTTTTATTTTCCAATATCCAATAATAAATTGCTTATTTCTTATTGATATCTAATCTTATCTGATCTTGCATCACACGATGCAGAATTATCTTTACAATTTAAAAATAATTTTTATATTATAAAAAAAGTATTCTTCTTGAATTATAAAGGATTTTTTCCTCTTTCCCTATAAAATTTCTAATTTATCCGAAAATTACGTATAAGAAAAATAAAGAATACTATCTCTCAAAGAATAATACCTCTCATAATTTTAAGTCTCAACAGTAATTACACACACTTTTTCTCTCTTCTCTCTTATCTTCATCATTTTCCCCCTTTAGTTCTTTGTTCCCTTCCTTCATTTTCATTATTACGTTTTCGATATTAATCCTACAGTTGACTACGCGAAATCCCGTAAGATCTTCCGACTACGTTCCCTGTTCTCTTTCCTTTCAGTCGAGGCGAGCGTCTTCATCATTCCTTTATTCTTCGTGCGCATCTCACTGTCAGGTACATGCCTTTAATCATCAACCGTGGATGGAAAAGAAAGCGGCCCCTTTATCTCCCTCGATTTATCCTCGGACCACTCTTATATAATTACGCCTTTTTTCAATGAGAATAATTCGATTGATCAGGCCGATTCCCCTTTTTTTCTTCACCGTGACAGCCGCATACCTTCGCTTTTCGTATTTTCTCGATTCATTTACCTTCGTTAATATTTTCTGTCCGGGAATTACGATCCTCCTTCGTTTCGTCTCGTCTGATCAACCAAGATAAAATTTTTATTGCCAACTCTTTCAATCGTGACTGCCTTTTTATTGGTTAATCGAATCTTGAAGGAGAAAAACTGTTTCGATACGCTGATGATCTATTTTGCTCTTTTTCAAATTTTTTGAAATTTTGTTTTGTTTCACATTATTGCAAGTAATTAATAATATATTATATTTCTTTGAATGAACAAAATTAATATTCTAACAATACTATTCATTATTCCGATAATGGAAAAATATAAAAGGAAATGTGTTCGTTTGTTGCAATTATTGCGAAAATTGTATTTATTATTTCAGTTATTTTTTTCCACATTTCAATTGACAAAATTACTATTGTATTAATTATTATATTTTTTTTTGTATTTTTCTTCTTTTTGCTTTTTTTTTTTAAATCAAATCTTTCATTTATAATTTTGTGATCTTTGTGACATATACTTTCAATTTATATAAAAGAATCTATAAAATCAATTAAATAATTTCATGTTATTTTATTCTTTTTAAAAGTAAACGAAAAAGTACTTTTAATATTATATTAATCAACTATAAATCAATATCTATTAAAAGAGCCCATTTCTTCAATAATAAATCGATATAAACTTTGATAGATTCAAAATTCTTAAAAACAATACTTTATAATATAATTATGATTTTTTTTTATTATATATATGTTACATTTTGATTAATAAATGTTTATTAATTTTTTATTATTTTTATTATTTTTATTATTAAATATTTTATTTTATTGTTATCATTTTATATTTTGTTATATTTTACACTTCAATATTATATCAATATTGTAGTTGAATGATATAAAGAATAAATTAAACACAAAATAATTGAAGATAAGAAAGATCATCAAGCTCATCAAAATTACACAAATGAAGTGTACTTTTTTGTAAATAATTATTTACGTTTTTTTTTTTAACAATAAAATAAATTTTATTATTCGTTCGAAAATATTTGACAACAAAAATTCCTCATCTTTGTTTTCTTGATCGATGTTTTCTTCCATCGAAATAAGACAGTTGAAATTTAAATAACAAAATTGAAATAATTTTAATATCGCCAACATCATCGAATTGCGCTATTATTCTTACAAAAAAATATTTGACACTAAACATAGTATATTTCTCACAAGGTCGCAAAAGATAACAAATATTCCTCATCTTGGTCAACCATTATCCTTCTCCCCCAATCGAACCAAGGATAGTCACGCGCGTTCGAAGAACTAATAATCGCGAAGCTCGACCGCCGGCAAAACCATTCTATTTCGTCCTCGAGAAGGAACGCGAAAGAAAGCAGATAAAAGAGATAAAAGACGGGTGAGGGTGATATCGAAGTCAAAGAAAGACAAACCACTCGGCCGTGACGACTCGAAAGTTCGAACTACTCTGGAAAAGCAACGGGGACCCCGGAACGAAACTAATCGAA